>NC_057813.1:133253812-133442778 GCF_018294505.1 Triticum aestivum
GTCCACGGAGCTATGCACTTTCAAGCATGCGTCCGCGGCGTCCTTCTGCGGCAACCGTCGACCCAGTATCGTCCGGTTTTTTTGTCATCCTCCCTCCCAGCTTCCCGCCGATGCAAACGCTCATGTCGGTCGAGGCTTCAGCGGTGGGTAAGGCACGCGGTGGCTCTCCAGTCGACCACCGCCCAAGTCACGGCAATCGAGCCTGACGAATCTCTCTACGGCCTGTTCGACCTGTCGACTGGCTCCGCAGAGACTGCATCCGAGTGCGACAGCAGTGATCCAGCGGCAGAGGTCCTGATGGTCAATGGACCACACGGTCCCCCTGGCTTTCCCGGTGCCGAGGGAGGCAACGGCGGAGGCGATCCGTCGCATGTCCATGAGGAATACCTCCCCGAGCCCCTCAATTCGCTGCAGAGGGAAGAACTTCGCCGCCGGAACATGGATGCGCTTCACACTCCAATCGTTGGAGAAACCCCTGAGGCTCGCGCCTTGGAGGACACGCGCTTGGCCAACTTGGCTGACCACACTCGACTGGAGAACCTTCAGCGGGCACTCGACGAGCGCGCGCGGCAACGGATTCCTGACTCCAGTCGACGCCAACTCTTTCCACCTCCGACCCAGGTATATCGAACTCCGTATAGCAGCTACAGCCCATATAGCAGAATCAATTCAGCCTTCCCAGTCAGAGGCTGGCAGAGGCTTGATGTAGATCAGAGATTTGCTCCGGGCAGCAGGAGATCAGAATTCAGCTGTATCGCAGTCGCGGAACACGATTCACAGCAGATCCGTGGCAGCGAATACGGTCCAGTCGGCTCATAGCCCCAGATCGCCCCCGAGGCATGAAGGGCGTGGTGACCGGCACGATCAGTACAGGAACCATGAGCAGTATGATCACCGATTCGATCGCAACAATCGACGTCGAGCGCCCACTCCTCCTCTAAGGTGTGGATCCTATGTGCCTCGACAGCAGGATGATAGGCGCCAGCATAGTGGCGGACGAAGAATCCCAGTCGACCCCAGGGAACCAGGCTTTGATGCGAGATCCATCATCGTTCAAGGTCTGGTCGACCGGAACAGAGCTCACAGAGAGGGCAACGACAGAGATGTACCCACCAGCAGCCGAGTGCATGTCTCCGGACCAGAGTGTTTCAGCAAAGCCATCCGAGCCGCAGTGATTCCTCCCAACTTCAGGTTGGCGACTGGAGTCAGCAAGTTCAACAGTGAGTCTAAGCCCGATACTTGGCTTGAGGACTACCGAGTGGCTGTCCAGATCGGTGGCGGAAATGACGAGGTGGCCATGAAACATCTGCCTCTTATGTTGGAAGGGTCAGCCAGGGCATGGCTGAATCAGTTGACACCCAGCAGCATTTACACGTGGGAAGACCTCTCCCGAGTGTTTGTCAGAACGTTCGAAGGAACATGCAAGCGACCAGCAGGACTGACAGAGCTGCAATCTTGTGTGCATAAGTCGAATGAGACTTTGAGAGATTACATCCAGAGATGGATCACATTGCATCACACAGTAGAGAATGTATCTGATCACCAGGCAGTCTGCGCCTTCAAGGAAGGCGTAAAGTACAGAGAGCTAAGCCTGAAATTTTGTCGAACCGGAGACATGTCTCTGAGTCGAATGATGGAGATAGCCACCAAATATGCCAATGGCGAGCAAGAGGATCCGCTCCGGAGCGGTAAGCACAAGTCAGTCGCCCAGGACACCGGAGGCAGGAATTCCAGTCGGAAGCAGAAACGGAAAGCCGAGCTAGCCGCTCCTGGAGAAGCCTTGGCCATGACTCAAGGAAAGTTCAAAGGGAAACCCAAAGGGCCTTGGAACCCCAAGAAAGTAAAGGACAAAGAAGGAGACGACGTGATGGATTTACCATGTCACATCCACACCAAGAAAGATGAAGAGGGTAATTTCATTTACCCGAAGCATACCACTCAACAGTGTCGACTCCTGATACAGCAGTTCCAAGGGAAACAGTCCAAGGATAAGGAAAAAGAGTCGGACAAAGTTGAGGACAAGGAGGACAGTGACGAAGAATATTCGTAGGTCAATTCCACCCTGATGATTTTTGCTGACGTTGAGAGCAAAAACCGACTGAAAGTTATAAACCGAGAGGTGAATATGGCCGCTCCGGCCGTGCCCAATTATCTGAAGTGGTCTCAGACAGCCATCACATTCGACCAGTCTGATCACCCGACACACATAGCCACCCCTGGGAGGCAAGCTCTGGTGGTCGACCCAGTCGTTGAGGGCACTCGACTGACTAAAGTGTTGATGGATGGTGGCAGTAGTTTGAATATACTGTACGCTGAGACGCTGAAAGGGATGGGCATTCCGATGTCCAGACTCAGTTCAAGCAACATGAGTTTCTATGGAGTCATTCCTGGCAAGAAGGTCGCATCACTCGGCCAGATTGCTCTCGATGTGGTTTTTGGTGATTCCAAGAACTTCCGCAAAGAAAAGCTGACATTTGAGGTTGTAGATTTCTAGAGTGCCTACCACGCCATTTTGGGCAGGCCAGCTTATGCACGTTTTATGGCTCGACCATGTTATGTGTACCTCAGATTGAAGACGCCTGGCCCTAAAGGCATGATCACTGTCACTGGTAATCGCAAGAAGGCAGAAGAGTGCTTCCAGAAAGGCTCAAAGATCGCTGATGCTCAAATGGTGGCAGGAGAGTGGAAGGAACATCAGAGAAATGCAGACCCGAGTGATTTGTTGCGGGCCAAGAAGCCCGCTACGGAATCAGCGTTTCAGTCGTCCGGTGAGACAAAACCAGTTCACATCCACCCGACCGACCCCAACGCTGCTCCGACTCATATCTCCACAACACTCGACCCAAAATAGGAAGAAGCGCTCATCCAGTTCCTCCGTGAGAACTGGGACATGTTTGCATGGAAACCTTCTGACATGCCAGGTGTACCCAGGGGGCTGGCTGAGCACCGTCTGCGAGTCAATTCAAAGGCAAAAACCTGTCAAGGAACATCTACGACGGTCCGCCGTCCAGAAAAGGAAGGCTATTGGCGAGGAGGTGGCTCGGCTCTTAGCAGCAGAGTTTATCCGAGAGATTTACCACTCCGAGTGGCTCGCCAATGTTGTCATGGTCCCCAAAAAGGAAAACTCACTTCGCATGTGCATTAACTTTAAACATATCAATCGGGCCTGCCCGAAAGATCATTTTCCTCTTCCCCGCATCGATCAAATAGTCGACTCGACTACGGGATGTGAGCGACTGTCTTTCTTAGACGCCTATTCAGGGTACCATCAGATCCGTCTGTATGGACCCGATGAGATCAAAACAGCTTTCATCACCCCATTTGGGTGCTTCTGTTATGTCACCATGCCATTCGGCCTCAAGAATGCCGGAGCCACGTTCATGAGGATGATTCAGAAGTGTTTGCTCACTCAAATCAGTCGGAATGTGGAAGCATACGTGGATGACATTGTGGTCAAGTCACGGAAAGGTTCCGACCTGCTGACTGACCTCACCGAAACATTTGCCAACCTCAGGAGGTATGATATCAAGCTTAATCCATCCAAGTGCACATTCGGAGTTCCTGGCGGAAAGTTACTCGGTTTTCTCGTTTCCGAACGAGGAATCGATGCAAACCCAGAGAAAGTGGGCACTATACTCCGAATGAAACGACCTGTGCGTGTGCACGATGTTCAGAAGCTTACTGGTTGCTTGGCCGCTTTAAGTTGATTCATCTCTCGTCTCGGTGAGAAGGCATTGCCTCTTTACTGACTGATGAAGAAGTCAGACAAGTTCGAGTGGACTCCTGAAGCCGACGCAGCGTTTGCAGAGTTAAAAACCCTAATTTCCACCCAGCCGGTGCTTGCTGCCCCAATCAGCAAAGAGCCTTTGCTGCTTTACATTGTAGCCACAGGACAAGTTGTCAGTACAGTACTACGGTTGAGTAGGAAGAAGAAGGGAAAACCTTCAAAGTTCAGCGCCCAGTATATTATATTTCCGAAGTCCTGACCCCATCAAAGCAACGATACCCTCATTATCAGAAGCTTGTATATGGGATTTATATGACCACGAAGAAAGTTGCTCACTACTTCTCTGACCATACCATCACAGTCGCCAGCGACGCCCCCTTATCAGAGATTCTGCACAACAGAGATGCAACTGGTCGAGTGGCAAAATGGGCAATTGAACTCCTTCCCCTTGATATCAGATTCGAGGCAAAGAAAGCTACCAAGTCCCTAGCAATAGTAGATTTCCTCACCGAGTGGACTGAGCAGCAGTTACCGACTCAAGTTCACTCGGAGCACTGGACTATGTTCTTTGATGGCTCTAAAATGCTGAATGGTTCCGGTGCCGGGGTAGTGTTGGTTTCCCCCCGAGGAGATAAACTCAGATATGTACTCCAGATTCACTTTGACTCCTCCAACAACGAAACAGAATACGAATCACTTTTGTATGGGTTGTGTATGGCCATTTCACTCGGTGTCCGTAGCCTCATGGTTTACGGCGACTCGGATTTGGTAGTTAACCAAGTAATGAAGGAGTGGGATGTCAGAAGCCTAGCTATGACTGGTTACTGCAACGCAGTAAGAAAGCTAGAGAAGAAGTTCGAGGGGTTAGAGCTTCATCACGTACCCCGACTGAAAAACCAAGCAGCTGATGACTTGGCGAAGATAGGTTCCAAAAGAGAAGCCATCTCGAGTAGCGTGTTTTTGGAGCATGTTCACACGCCGTCAGTTCAAGAAGATCCTTTCACTGAAGAAGCCCCGCAGCCAAAAAGCGCCACAGATCCGACTGAAGTCGAGGTCCCAGCTGTGGTCGACTTAATCATGGAAGTTCTGGTTATCACTCCCGGTTGGACAGTGCCCTACATCGCGCATATTCTAAGGAAAGAGCTCCCAGAGAATGAAGAAGAGGCTCGGGAGATCGTCCGTCGATCCAAAGCCTTTACTGTCATGAGGGTACAGTCGTACAGAGAAAGTGTGACTGGAGTCAACCAGAAATGCATAACACCGGAAGAGGGTCAAATGATTCTCAACGACATCCACTCGGGGACCTGTGGCCATCATGCGTCCTCTCGGACCATTGTGGCTAAAGCAAACCGAGCGGGTTTTTACTGGCCCAGAGCAAATGAAATGGCGAAAGAGATAGTTGACAAGTGTGAAGGATGTCAGTTCTACTCCAAGATGTCGCACAAACCCTCCTCAGCCTTGAAGACCATCCCAATCGTCTGGCCTTTCACTGTTTGGGTGTTAGATATGGTTGGACCACTGAGAACTGGCAGGAGCGGCTTCACCCATGTACTGGTGGCAGTCGACAAGTTCACCAAGTGGATCGAAGCCAAGCCCATTAAAAAGCTTGATGCGGGCACTGCCATCAGCTTCATCAGAGAATTAATATTCAGATATGGATTTCCGCATAGCATCATCACTGATAATGGGTCAAACTTCGACTCCGATCAATTCAAAGCCTTCTGCGCTTCTCAAGGCACACGAGTCGACTACACTTCAGTCGCCCACCCCCAGTCGAATGGACAAGCAGAAAGAGCAAACGGCCTAATTCTCAAAGGACTGAAACCCCGGTTGATGGGCGACCTCAAGCACGCGGCAGGCGCGTGGGTCGACGAACTTCCATTAGTTCTTTGGGGATTGAGGACTACTCCAAGTCGGTCGACTGTTAGGACCCCGTTCTTTCTGGTCTACGGAGCTAAAGTGGTTCTGCCAAGTGACCTGCTTCACAATGCACCGCGAGTCGAGCTCTACTCTGAAGCCGAAGCAGAACAAGCCCGGCAGGATGCGGTCGACCTTCTAGAAGAAGAAAGAGAGATGGCCATGATCCGATCGACCATCTATCAACAAGACTTGCGTCGATTCTACGCCAGAAATGTGAAGAGTCGAGCCTTCCAAGAGGGAGACTTGGTCCTCCAAGTGGACCAATAGAAGCCACACAAACTCGCCCCTACTTGGGAAGGCCCCTTCATTGTTACCAAAGTTCTCCACAACGGAGCATACCGTCTCTACAACGTCGATCGCCAGATTGACGAGCCACGAGCTTGGAATGCGGATCTGCTCCGCCCCTTTTATACTTAAGTATTCACTCGGATGAGTTGTAATAAAAGTACTTCTGTAGTTTATTTATCAAAGACAAGAGTTTTATAATTTTCCCAGTGATTGTTGTTAATTTTGTTCACATAAATCAGTCCCCTAGTGGGTGGCTTAGCTGCGAATCCGTTTCGCCTAAGTTTGTAAAAAAATCTTTGTCGAGTGGTGAGCCAGCCTCCCGCTCGGGGGCTTAGCTGCGAATCCGTTTCGCCTAAGTTGAAAATAAAAATCCTATAGAGTGGTGAGCCATCCTCTCACTCGGGGGCTTAGCTGCGAATCCGTTTCGCCTAAGCTTAAACAAAATCCTACCGAGTGGTAAGCCAACCTTCCACTCGGAGGCTTAGCTGCGAATCCATTTCGCCTAAGTTTAAACAAAATCCTACCGAGTGGTAAGCCAGCCTTCCACTTGGAGGCTTAGCTGCAGTCCAAGTACTCGCCTAAGTTTAAACAAAATCCTACCAAGTGGTAAGCCAGCCTTCCACTCGGAGGCTTAGCTGCAGTCCAAGTACTCGCCTAAGTTTAAACAAAATCCTGCCGAGTGGTGAGCCAGCCTCCCACTCAGGGGCTTAGCTGCAACCTAGTGTTCTCCTAAGTACAAATACAACATGCGCTCCGCAAGGAGGACGAAGCGCAGGTCGACTGTTACCTTCTCCTTCCGAGCTACGCCACAAATACAATGTGCGCTCCACAAGGAGGACGAAGCGCAGGTCGACTGCTACCTTCTCCTTCCGAGCTACGCCACAAATACAACATGCGCTCCGCAAGGAGGACGAAGCGCAGGTCGACTGCTACCTTCTCCTTCCGAGCTATGCCACAAATACAACGTGCGCTCCGCAAGGAGGACGAAGCGCAGGTCGACTGCTACCTTCTCCTTCCGAGCTACGCCACAAATACAACCTGCGCTCCTCAAGGAGGACGAAGCGCAGGTCGACTGCTACCTTCTCCTTCAGAGCTATGCCACGAAAATCCTACCGAGTGGAGAGCAAACCTCCCACTCGAAGGCTTAGCTGCAGCCCAGTGCACGCCTAAGTTTTTGAAAATCCTACCGAGTGGAGAGCAAACCTCCCACTCGGGGGCTTAGCTGCAGCCCAGTGCTCGCCTAAGTTTTTGAAAATCCTACCGAGTGGAGAGCAAACCTCCCACTCGGGGGCTTAGCTGCAGACCAGTGCTCACCTAAGTTTTTGAAAATCCTACCGACTGGAGAGCAAACCTCCCACTCGGAGGCTTAGCTGCAGCCCAGTGCTCGCCTAAGTTTTTGAAAATCCTATCGAGTGGAGAGCAAACCTCCCACTCGGAGGCTTAGCTGCAACCCAGTGCTCGCCTAAGTTTTTGAAAATCCTACCGAGTGGAGAGCAAACCTCCCACTCGGGGGCTTAGCTGCAGCCCAGTGCTCGCCTATGTTTTTGAAAATCCTACCGAGTGGAGAGCAAACCTCCCACTCGGAGGCTTAGCTGCAGCCCAGTGCTCGCCTAAGTTTTTGAAAATCCTACCGAGTGGAGAGCAAACCTCCCACTCGGTGGCTTAGCTGCAGCCCAGTGCTCGCCTAAGCATGACGAGGCACAAGCCGATTTGCGATATGTGCTCCGTCGCTACCTGTAAAAGTGCATCACAAACACTAGTATATATTCCGAGCGAAGGGCAATAATCGTTCAAAGACGGATGCAAACATATTCAACGGCAAACCCAAGTTCAGATAACGTCCTACGGGTTTGGAAGTGCTCAGGCACCAAGCCTGTTAAGGTTTATCGGTTACAAAAATCACTCGGCATTCCGAGGAAAATTTAAGGCATCAAGCATAGAAGTTTTTTACCCCTCCTGCGGAGGACTGGAAGGCGCAACAAACTCGTCGAGGTCGATTCCATCTGCGATCCGAGTGGCAGCGGCAATGAAGGTCTCCATGAAAGAGCGGAAGTCGTGCTTCCTGGTATTGGCCACCTTGAGAGACACCAACTTGTCCTCTCGCACTTCCTTGCAGTGAACACAGACTAGAGATAGGGCAACGTCGGCACCACACCTGGCGGAAGACTTCTTCCATTCTTGCACTCGACTTGGAACTTCGTTCAGTCGAGTCACCAGGGACTCGAGGTCATTCTGAAGTGTTTCTTCTGGCCAGAGTGCTGTGTCGATGCGCGATGTTGCAGCCTTCAGTCTCGCCAGATAGTCGACCACAGCAGCAACACGAGACTCGAGACGAAACACGTTCATAGCAGCTTCATCCTTCACAAGAGAGTTGATGGGATCCAAGCCAGTCTCCACTCGACTAGTCTCCTCTTCAAAGTTTTGGCAGAATTCTGTGGATGCAATGAAAGGATAAGCTAATGTTCCTACAAAGTGAGTGATTACCAGTTGGATATAAGGGGTTACCTTCGAGCATGAGGAATAACTTCTTAGCAAGCCCTCCCAGATAAGCCTCTAAGTCGTTCTTCTTTCCCACCAGTTCACTAGCCTTGCCACTTAGGGCTATCTTCTCACGCTTCTATTGGGTGACCTTCTTGTTGGCCGCGTCAAGAGCAGCTTTCAGTTTGGTATTCTCCTCTTCAAGTTTGCTGATTGAAGCCAGCTTTTCTTATGCAAGTTTCGTCTTGTCCGAAGCCGCTTTATGCGCCTTGACAAGGTCAAGGTCCTTCTTCTTCAGAGCATCCCTTAGTTTATCTGCAAAACGACAATGAGATCAGACTCAAGAATGGACAAAAAATCAGGGCGGTCGTCAAGGTTCGCACCAAACATACCTTTTGCTTCCTCCTTTGCCTTCGTGAAGTTCTCCTGGATAAGCTTCAGATCAAGTTCGAGATGGATATGCTTGTTCTCCAACTCAGTATAACGAGAAACAAGCACGCAAGATTTCTGCGAAAGATCAGTCGACGGACATCAAAGACAGGTCACTTCTGAGTGACTCAGAGAAAAATCGTAGCATTTCTAAGACTACAGCCGAATCAAAATATTCAATTGTAGTCTCAAGGACTACACCCAGTGGGTGCAACCAGAGTGCCCCCACTGGTTCTACCGGCTCGGGTCGATCAGTCGACCGAAAGCAGCTAACTGTCAGCAGTTAGACGCAGCTTCAAAAAAAACGAAAAATTCTTCAGACCATAGCCGACTACCAGTAGTCGACCACGGTCTCGGGGACTACACCCAATGGGTGCACTCAGCGTGCCCCCACTGGTTCCATGATTCCATTCGACCAGATCGAGTGAAGAAAGTAAAAGAGAACAAAGTTCTAGACATAAAGACTACGGTCGACTGCTGGTTCCATGATTCCATTCGACCAGATCGAGTGAAGAAAGTAAAAGAGAACAAAGTTCTAGACATAAAGACTACAGTCGACTGCCAGCAGTCGACCGTAGTCTCGGGGACTACACCCAGTGGGTGCACTTAGCGTGCCCCCACTAATCCAGACATTTCAATCGACACACCCACTGGGTGTATGACAAACATTAAGATTTTCAGAAAGAAAAATTATCAGGTACCATATCCTAACAGAACAGGCGGTGTTCAACTAACCTGGACATTGCTCTGAAGAGCTGAACTTGTATCATAAGCTGCTTGGCTGGCGGCTCGGATCGCCTTCACCTCCTCCATCATGACCCCCGCCTGGCGTATGCCTTCCTTGGCAGCACTTGCTTGGTCCTCTGGGACGTGGTGTGTGGAGAAGAGAGAAGGTGGTTCGGCACTCGACGATGGAGGACGGGCACTCGTCAGCGGCTCCGCAAAGGACACGGTAGCCCGAGTAATGTTGCTCCCCTCCGGAACCAATTATTCAGGTGCTGACACAACCTGAGCAGTCTTGCCAGCAGACGCCTTCCTGTTCCTCCTTTGCCTCAGGGGCTCCTCATCGTCATCGTCAGGGAGATCAATGATAATGCTAGGTGGAGCTATAGAGAAAGTTCAAAGTCAAAAATGAAGATCCGATCGACCGAAAGTGAAACTGCACAGATCATACCAGGATGGGAAGTGGCAACATCCTCCATTTCTTGATCCTCATGCCTGGCTGAAGTCTCAGAAGTAGCAGCACTGCGATTTCAGAAATCAGTCGGTCAGCGATCGAGTTGACCAAGAATATATCCATGTTGAAAGGGAAAACATGAGTTATGCCATTACCCGGAAACAGTCGGAATCTCCATCTTCATCTTTGGTAGGGCCTTCACCGGTTTTGTCGGTGCCGCTCAAGGTTGCTTTGACGCTTTCTCAGTCGGCGCCGGAGAAGTCATCCGAGGGCGTTTGGTCGGCTGCCCAGCAGGCGCGGCTCCCTTGCCACGCTCGACTGCAGGATCATGGGCGAGCTTGGACCGTCTTTCAGTACGAGGAGGCTCGACTACCTCCTCCTCTTCCTCCTCCTCTTCCTCCTCAGAGCCAGCATCTTCATCACCCTCGTCGCCGTCCGACTCCCACTCCTCCTGGCTTTCGCCTCCGCTTCCTTCTTCTTCTTCGGTCTGTTCTTGCGCCCCGTTGGGCATCGTGTACATCTCGGAAGTGATCTGGAAGACAACAAACAAAATTCAGTCGACCGGATTGCAGCAAAGCGGAATGAAGAAAACAAGAGGCACAGTCAGAAGAATGTGGTCAAACCTTGTCTGGTTCGTAGGACTGGTCGAGTGGCGGGATCCTCCTAGCTCCACGAGGATTGTCCCTGTTCCCCGTGATGGCGGTCATCCACCTCTCCAGAGTGACATCGTCGACCTCCTCCGGGTGGACCCGAGTGGTGTCTTCAGTGCCAGAGTACAACCACATCGGATGGCCCCGATACTGAAGTGGCTGAATGCACTGTCGAAGGAAAACCTCTAGGAGATCCATGCCCGTCACTCCGTCTCGAATGAGCTGGACCACGCGCTCCATCAACATCCTAACCTGAGCTTTCTCCTCCGGAAGCACCTTCAGAGAAGATGGCTTGTTCACTTGGTCCATGGAGAACGGGGGGAGGCCAGTCGACTGCCCTGGCGTCGATTGGTCTTGGCAGTAGAACCAGGTCGAGTGCCACCCTCGAACCGACTCGGGAAGGGTCATGGCTGGAAAGGCACTCTCACTCCTCATCTGAACACCGAGACCCCCACACATCTGGATTACTTGGGTTCTCTCATCATTCGGGCTAGCCTTTTTCACCGTCTGAGAATGACAGGTGAAAATGTGTTTGAAAAGGCCCCAGTGCGGCCGGCAGCCCAAGAAGTTTTCGCACAAAGACACGAAAGCGGCGAGGTAGGCAATGGAGTTGGGCGTGAAGTGATGAAGTTGTGCGCCAAAGAAGTTCAGAAACCCTCGGAAAAAAAGATTCGGCGGCAGAGAAAAATCGCGATCTACATGGGTGGCTAAGAGGACGCACTCACCCTCCTAAGGCTATGGCTGCCACTCCTTCCCGGAAGCCTTGCTGACCCATGGGGGATCAGTCCCTCGTTGGCCAGGTCGTCGAGGTCCTTCTGCGTGATGGTCGAGCGGATCCAGTCTCCCTGGATCCAGCCTTCCGGCAGGCCGGACCGCGACGAGGATCCGCCCCGACTAGGCGCTCTTCCCTTCGCCTTCGCCGTCGCCTTCTTCGCCCGCTCCAAAGCCGCCGTCTTTTCCTTCACCATCGTCGCCGGTGAAGCGTGCAAGGAGCAGCGAGGCGGAGGTGGAGGCGAGCGCGGCGAGCGAGCTCAAGGAAGAGGGAGAGGGGATTGAGGGCGCACTATTTGAAAAAAAACCGTCCGACGCCTTATATGAAGTCTCTTCCGAGTGGCTGACTGGTAGGCCCGGGCGATCCTGTCAAATCCCGCAACAGTCGCGCGCGCGATACGTCGCAAAAAAGGTGGCGCAGAAATCGAGGCATTCCTGCCTTATACCATCTGAGTACTGCGGCTTCCTCCGCCCCGCGCGCTTCCCGAAATTCAGATCCCGCTAAATCCACGAACAGAAGAGCAACTTGTCAGACTGAAGATTTCCTCTGATCTGTCGCTCGGAGATCTCCAAGTATAGAAAAGTCACTCGACCAATATCAAGAATGGATCAAGGCGACTGAAAAATAAGTTGGTGCCGCCACCTACGGTCATTTGATCCAGAACAAGACATACTCATAGCATAAAAAGAGGGGTCGGAAGAATTCTCAACTCCTTCCTCACTCAAACCTCGATCCATTCGGGGGCTAATGATGAAGCCATGTACGTAGGGTAGGGTCATGGACCTGTCCAAAATACCCTTCCCAAGGACATCTCTAGAAGAAACTACCTTTCAGTCGACCTGGAAGGATTCCACTCGACGGACTCGAAGACACTCGACCATGAAGACTCACTCGACCACCAGGAGATCTAGAGTCACTCTGCATCCAAACGGTCTGTTATTAAGTAGTCTTTATGGCCATGATATCACTTTATGTAAACTAGTAACGTCTGGCCTTTATGTACATTGAACTCTCTGCTACATGGGCTGGTTGGGGTTCGCACCCCTGTAACTCTCGCACATATAATCCAGTCGGCCGCCTCCGGGCACCGAGACGTAGGGCTGTTACTTCCTCCGAGAAGGGCCTGAACTCGTAAAACTCTTGTGTGTACAACTACTCCATAGCTAGGATCTTGCCTCTCCTTAGTACCCCCGTACATTACTCTGAGACTTAGAACCACGACACCGGGTGCCTATGTTTGAGTTGTGCTGTGCAACAAACTCTCTTTGGCCCCTAATGATAATATTGTTTTGATAGCCGCATCAAGAGGGTAGTAACGCCATGTTCTCTTTGGTGAATACACCTATGTTTGAACAGGAAGCCCCCAAGTGATAATATGAAGATGAGCCCATAAGGCAGGATACCCATGTTTGAACCGTGTGTCAGGGCAGCAGGTCCTCTTGGCAACCTTTAACTTTTGCAAGTGATAAATTCTTCTCGAACCGGTATTTTGAACCGGCTATCGAGATCTTCAAAGCTTTGTGAGAGATAACTTTCCCTTAAGCCGGATATTAAACCGCAATCCTTCTTTATAAGTCGGAAATTTTCTGACGGCCTTTAAATTTCCACTAATATAACAGTAGCCTCCAGGACCGGGTTATCTTTCCCTTCAACATCATGGGGCACTTGAATTTTCTGAAACTGGCAAGACTTGCTGAATCATATCATCATAGCCCCCGAGTCTTAAGATGACTCAAGGAGTTGTCTTAGATTCTCCGTACTTGACCATAGCAGATGGTATATATCATTGGTGTTGATAACGCGATGTAAATCCACAGAAGGTTGAGGTGACTGTGTCGGATTATAAATGATCTCGTATGAGCCGTGTCAGCAACTCGGCCAATGGTTCCTTCCAACTGCCTGTCTGATGTGGACCAAACTGTAGTGGCAGCGATTTGTGCACATGTCCATTGATCCATCCAGTGCAGACGGTGGCTGAATGATAATTTGCCTCCAATTTGAAAGAAAACCGGGCTACCCAAGCTATGACTTGCTCATACTCAATAAACAGCTTCATGCGGACAGGTGCGGCCCGGTACGCTGATGTAAACCAGGTCACGAGAGACGGACGGTAAAAAAGACCGCAACATCAGAGGCAATATAGATGAGTCGGCCACGACGTTGTATGCCGGTGTGGACAAGCAAATTGTCCTCCTCATTGTAAACCGGCGCGGCCGCGTGAACCGGCCGCGAGAGCAGACGGGCGAGTTGTCCGTGGCGTTGTAAGCCACGTGGACGGGCGACTCGGCCGTAGGCAGGACAGATATAAACTGAATAGCAGGGGCGACAACTTGCACGTGTATCCGTCGGGCAACATGACATGGACGAACGTCGGTGTAAAGTTGTACTGGTATGCATTCCATATCCGCTGTACAACACTTTGTCCTGAATGATTATCCTGCGTAAAAATATTACGGGACAAAGTAATTGTTCTCACAAATTAATATGTGTTGTTTAAAAAAAACTGGACGAATATCACCTGATGTTTGAACGAGAGATGATCTTGTCTGTCTCCATAAACAGTGAGCCATTGTCCTGCTTTTCTTGGACAAAAGATGACTTGTGCGTGCGTCCTCCGGGACACACACTGACAAAGGCAGCAGTAGCGGATCATGACACGGAGGCGAGTTGGTAGTGCGGTTGCTTGTTTCAGCCACGGAGGGGACAAAATTACTGTTATGACCTATAAGGCTAACAAAATCCTGATTTGACCTCGTTTCAAAAGAAATTTCGATTCTGACCTTTTTGGGTGACGCCAACATCCCTGGCGTCTGGGTTGCGAAGCAGACGCCAGGGTCCCTGGCGTCTGGCCCCTGGCCCGCTCTGCCCGCCTGCTCGTTGACCTGCTGACGTGGCAAAGGGGCCAGACGCCAAGGACCCTGGTGTCTGGCCCTGGTAACTGGATAACCCACGGGAGAGTGTGTGGGACCCACCCCACACACTTTCCCCAATCCACAACCCGAGCTTGAAGAACACTTGGAGCTCTCACACTCTCTCCTACCCCTCAAGCTCCCCCTCAAATCTTCTCCAAAAGGTACATCCCTTAGGTGGATCTTTCCATCACTTTGTTGCTCTTGTTAATCTCCCCCAAATCATCCAATTATTTTTTGTTAAATCTTGTTATTTTGGTTGCATTTTATACATGTTGGTGGAACCCTAGTTCATGTTTTCTCCCCCTTATGTTAGTGTGAATGGCTTGGTTAACTTTGATAATATAGTGCTATGCATGGTGTGTAGTAGGAATATATGTTAGTTGAGTAGAAAGATTGGGGGTTAGGGTTAGTTAGTGATTAGGGTTAACCAATAATTTAGTGTTGATATGATTTGGATACTTTTGTGTGTTAATTAGTGATACTTTTGTGGACATCACCAATAATTTAGTGTTGATATGATTTGGATATAATAAGATGTATTTGGATAAACACCAATTCTCATTGAAGTCTTAAATGCATTCATGTTATTTTTAGATGGAGAGACTTGTTAATGTTCATTACATTGACAAGGAGGCATTCTTGAGTAACAATGCCGACACGGGTGAGGAACCATTGGTTTTTGATACAAGCCCTAGCTATGAGGATGTTGTTGCAAAAGTGAGACAAGTCTTGAAGTGGATGGACACCAATGTTGATGTTAAGTTAATAGGAAGGTATGATGTTGGAGTTGGAGCCAAATCTCGCTTGAAAAGTATGCCTATCACCTCGGATTTGCATTGGGATGTATACAAGGAAAAAGTATCCCAATCGGAAGACAAGTCACTTGAATTGTTTGCCACCAAGGTTGAATCTCCTCGGTTTACCTTTGATTTGAACCGGCATGTCTCTTCCCCAATGGATGACATGAGCGAGAGGACAATGGTGCCACTTGTTGAGCATAGGATTGTGGTTGATGCCCCCAATGTTTATCCCCCACCACGTCCCCGTGTACCATCTATCAAAGCAAATGAGGTTGAGTTGTATGCCCCCAATGCTTCTAGCCAACCACCAACTAGCCAAGCAAATGAAGTTGAGGTGATTGCTAGTGACGGAGTAATTCAAGAGGATGAAGATGCTTATGATGACGACGAAGAGCAAGAGGAAGGGTTTCATGGTAATGATGTTGGTGACTTGGATGCGTACATAGCGCAAAAGGACATGGATCGTGACTTGCCTTTTAGGCGTCAATATGCGTATGACTCGGATGACGAGGGTCCAGTTGAACAGTTGGACGAGGATGGATTCACAAAGGAGGAGAACCAAATCCACTTTGAGCTGACGGGCTTACAAAAAAGAACTCACTTGTTTAAAGATCTCAGCCTTGCCCATAAAGCTGTTGTTGACGGTGGAATGAGAATGACGGCGATTGAGCCAACACCATGCCCGGATCCAGGAGAACCAAGGGTGGAGAATGAGGACGAGAATGCTTATTTGAAGAAAGGAGTGAAGTTTCTGAGCTTGCCTATGCTGAAGTTTTGGTTGGCTGACTATGCCATTCGAAACCATAGGCCATTTTATGTTGAGCACTCCGACATGAAGTTGCGTTACACCGTGGTGTGTGAGCAAGAAGGATGCCCATGGAAGGTTCGTGCAAGAAAGCTTAAAGAAACCGAAGAATGGGTGTTAAAAAGTTGTGTTGCCACTCATAGATGCAAACCTCCATCTAAACGACTTAGAAAGACACACCGTCAACTCACATCTGAGTATCTCGGATACAAATGGATGAAAGACATAGGCTTTGATCCCACTGTGAAAGTGAGGTTTCTCATGCGGACGGTGAAAAAACAATTTGGTTATGAAGTCAAGTATGGGAAGGCATGGAAGGCAAAGGCAAATGCTATTAGGATGTTGTATGGTGGTTATGAAGAAGCATACAACCAGCTCCCAAGGTTGTTGGCCGCCATTGCACATAGGAACCCGGGCATGTTTCATGTGGTCGAGGATCACGAGGGAGTGTTCCACCGTGCCTTCTGGAGTTATGGACAATGTGTGGAGGCGTTTCAGCATTGTCGTCCGGTCTTGTCTATAGATGGCACGTTCTTGACCGGTAGATACAAGGGCACACTAATGGTAGCAATGGCGCACTCATCAAACGACAACGTGTTGCCGTGTGCATTTGCTTTGGTGCCTTCCGAGCACCAAGACAACTGGGAGTGGTTCATGGGTCATGTTAGGCACAACGTGATTGGGGCTAGGGAGATATGCATCATATCGGACCGGCATCATGGCATACTCAAGGCAACGGACATTGTTATTCCAGGATTTCCAAAGCTTCACCACAGATGGTGCATGAGGCATTTCGTGGCCAACTTTTACCGGGCATGTAAGAGCAAGGAGCTCAGCAAAGACCTTACCCATGTATGTGTGGCCTTCACCACCCAAGGTTTCGATGCTCGGTACAACAAACTATTTGCAGCGGTGAACGAAGGGGGAAAAGACTTCTTAACTAAGAATTTAAGCGAGAAGCACAAGTGGGCACGCGCTCATGACGATGGTGGTTGGCGATATGGCGACATGACGAGCAATCTGGTAGAATGTTTCAACAATGTGTTGAAGGGTGCTCGTGCATTTCCGGTGACTGCAATAGTGGAGTACACCTTCTTCAAGCTTAATGAGTACTTTCAGAGGCATTCTGAAGAGACTGCAAAATGGATAGGTGAAAAAAAGGATTATCCGGAAAAGGTTGATGAATGGTTGCAGTTACAAGCAAGCAAGTCTTCACGACAACAAGTTATCATATTTGATAGAATTGAAATGATCTATCAAATTGATGAGCCAGGTGGCACAACACGAGACGGTAGACAATATGGTGGTGCTGCATTTGAGGTGAAACTGAAGACTCGGTGGTGCCAGTGCGAGAGGCCTAGTAAGTATCATTGGCCATGCTCGCATTTGATAACGGCGGCGAAGGCGAGAAACATACATGTTTGTGATGGAAAAACCGTGCGGATGCAAGAGTTCCATCTGGAAGCTACTAGGTTGACATGGGCACCAAGATTTCGCCCTTTCTTGGACCAATCACAGTGGCCTGAGTACCATGGCCCTCATATTAGGCCAGACCCTCTTCTGAAGGTGGAGACGAAGGGTAGAAGGAGAACTAAGAGGTTCAGGGGTGAGATGGATGACCTGGCTGGATACACTGGCATGAAACAATTTGGTAGCGGTCATTTCATGGAGGCTCCTAACACTATCAACTGTGGGGTGTGCGGTGAAGGGGGACACAACAAGCGGACATGCAAGAATAAGAAAACCAAAAAAAGAAAAACAAGTCGTGGAGGCGGCACCGATGGTGAACGAGGTGGAAGAGGTGACGGTGGTGGTGGTCGAGGAAGCACAAGTGTCAGAGGTGGTAGTGGTGGTCGTAGAGGGAGCACAAGTGCTAGAGGTGCTAGTGTTCGTAGAGGGAGTACAAGTGCTAGAGGTGGTGGTCGAGCTAGCACAAGTGCTAGAGGTGGTGGTCGAGCAAGCACAAGTGCTAGTGGTGGTGGTCGAGCTAGCACAAGTGCTAGAGGTGGTGGTCGAGCTTGCACAAATGCTAGAGGTGGTGGTCGAGCAGGCACAAGTGCTAGAGGTGGTGGTGGTCGGAGAGGAAGCACAAGTGCTAGAGGTGGTGGTGGTCGTAGAGGAATGGTTGATAATGGATCGGCCTTCGGTTTTTTGCTTAATCCAGATGGTTGATCTAATAATAATGGTATATTATTTGTTCATACAATTCCTAGCATTTATTCATTTACTGTATTTACGCATTTACTCTCTTTATGTCTTGTGCTAACAATTGTTCTTTTTGTAGGCATGGCTTCATCCGGTTCCAGGACGAGGCCGGCGTGCGCGGACCAAGAGGACATGCCGAAGACGTGGATGGAGGCCAGTTTGGACAAGGAGAAGGAGAAGGATGTGCCCACACCAACATGTTGGTGTGCTGATGTTTGCAAGCTGAAGGTGTCCACTGACCGCAACAAGTCATGGACAGAAGGTAGAAGGTTTTCGTGTGTCCCAACTATGCACATGATCGTCGAAGGCCAACTAACGCATATGACATACCACCGGTATGTTAGGTGTACATACAAAAAACATCAATAAGTTGTCACTCATATGTCTAACAAAAACATGGTTTATATGTAGTCCCCTCCTCCACTTTGCAAGTACTTCACTTGGATAGATCACGAGGTACCAAAAGATGTCCAAGAGGACCAACGTCGAGATTGGTTACGGAGGCAGCGCCTATTCGAGGAGTCCTATGCACGGGGATTGGAGCGGGAGCGTCGTGAGAAGGAGGCTAGTGAGCGCAAGAAGCGTGAGCAAGAGAGGGCACGCAAAGAGAAGGAGGCTCGTCAAGAAGAGAGGGCAAGAAAACTTGCAAGGGCTCACAATGCACGAGAGGAGGACGAGGCACGTGACAAGAAGAAAAAGTGGCCCCGTACTACTCAGTAGACAAATGGAAAGGCACCGGCGTCGATGATGAACTGTCTAGACTTTGTTTAATGTATGAACTTGCTATTCGAGACCTTGTGTGGTCATGAACTACTTATGTCATTCGAGACTATTTGAGATTATGTGCAAACTATGTTCGTCATTCGAGACTAGTTAGTATGCTTTGTTCATATTTTTGCTTGAGACTAGCATGCTTTGTTCATATTTAACAGTGTTTGCTACAAGTTGCTAAGCAAAAAACATTAACAAAAGACAGAAGTGTGTGCAAAAACACCAGGTCCACACCCAGATGCCAAGGACCCTGGCGTTTGGCTCGCTTTGCTCGCGCAGGTGACCAGACAAGTTGTCTAGTGTGTCTGATGGACACCCAGATGCCAAGGTCCCTGGCGTCTGCCTCCCACACCCAGACGCCAAGGACCCTGGCGTCTGGCTCGCTTTGCTCGCGTAGGTGACCAGACAAGCTGTCTGGTGTGTCTGATGGACACCCAGACACCAAGGTCCCTGGCGTCTGCCTCCCACACCCAGACGCCAGGGACCCTGGTGTCTGGCTTGCTTTGCTCGCGCAGGTGACCAGACAAGCTGTCTGGTGTGTCTGATGGCCATCCAGACGCCAAGGTCCATGGCGTCTGGTGTCCAGAGAGCATTCTTGCAGTTATTTGTCTGATGGATAAGATTCGAGTGGATAAGATTTTTTGGGCCCACCTCTAGCCCTCTCATCCATTCATCTCCACCTCTACCCCTCGCATTTCACTCATATCCACCCACTCTCACCTCTAGCCCTGCCAACGTCACTCCCTCATCCAGCACCCTAACCCCCCCCTCAGATCTCTCATAAATCGGTCCGGTTTCACCGTTGGATCTTCAGGATTTCGAGACTAGAAGGTAAATCATCCCCACCCCCATTTTATGGTTGGTTTAATTTATTATACTTTTGTGAAAACCCTAGTTTGTTTTCCTCGTGGTCTAATGTATCATAGGTTAGCTACTAAGAGATTTGTGTGTTGTAGATGGCTAAGGAAACTCAGTGGGTGCTTAGCCCTGTTGTTCATGTGCAAGGCTTGTCTCCATGTATTGTGCAAGTTAGTGAAGTGGACCTCACTTTCGATTGGTTGAAGACTAAATTCATGTTGAAGCAAGGGTTGAAGGAAGAGGATTTTGTGTACTACGTCAGCAGGAGGCAGTCAGATGGCCCCGGGGAAAGAAAATTGGTTGACATAACAGATGATGACAAGATCCAAGAAATGCTGGAAGAATGGAAATGTAAAAGGGTTGTTGACTTGCATTGCTACAGGAAACCGAGTTATATGTGATGTTCATTGTATGTGATGAACTTCTCATTCGAGACTATTTGTGTAATTTGAACTATGTTTGTAATTTGCTATGTCATTCGAGACATTGTATCGTAGACCATCATGGTCATGAACTATGTTTGTCATTTGCTATTATTGTAGACCATCGTGGTCATGAACCTTGTGTGTGTGTTCAACTATAGTGGTATGAAAAGACTATGCAATGCTTATGTATGTATGTTATTCGAGACTACAAGTGAAAAGACAAAACTGACTTATATCCAGACGCCAAGGACCCTGGCGTCTGGTACCTACCCTGTGCTGGCTCCCCTGCTTTACCCTGTTTCTGGTGTCAGTCGATAGCCAGACGCCAAGGACCCTGGCGTTTGGTCCCCTGACTTATAGCCAGACGCCAAGGACCCTGGCGTTTGGTCCCCTGACTTATAGCCAGACGCCAAGGACCCTGGCGTCTGGTACCTACCCTGTGCATATAAATGAGTAAATGGGTCCTCCTTTTGACAGATTTCATGGCAATCAATGAATTCATAGACATCACAGGAAACAAGAATTCACATAAATCACATCATTGAGTAGTACTTTTAAACGACAAATTCATGTCAAACATGCATAGCAACTTCACGAATCCGGTGCAACTTAATTCGAACGGCAACAAGTTCATGGAAAGAAACGACAACAAGTTCATGGAAAGAGACTACACCAAGTTCATCGAAACAAACTAGAACAAGCTCATTGAAACAAACTACAACAAGCTCACTTCTTCCTTCCTCTCTTCACGATATCTGCAAGTGTATGCTCCTCCTCTTCGCTAGCCTCATGCTCCTCCTCTTCGCTAGCCTCCTCCGCCTCCGCATCATTGTTGGACTTATATCTTTGCATTCCCGTAGGCATAAATTGATGAGGATACTCCGGACTATGGAATTGAGTGTTCCATATCTTCTTTCTACCTTTCTGGCCCGGTGTCTTAGCTATTGCTTTGCCTTTTTTAGAGCGGGCATTGCCTTGTGTCGTTTGTGTAACCTGTGATGGTTGTGGAGCATCAACATCATACTCATGATCCTCTTGATGTGTTGCATCATACTCATGCTCATCATGATGTGTTGGCTCCTCTTGATGTGCTGGCTCCTCTTCATTGACCTCCTCCTCTATGTCCTCTTCGTTCTGGACATAACGCCGTTTATTAGCTCTGGCGGCGCGGCTACCAGGTGCATACACGTCACTGGACTGAGCACCATGGCAAGAAAGCATAGCTGCCATCTTATGGAACCGCTTCTTGAACTTCTACGACAACACAAAATATGTTATGATATGAGATGCAAATAACTAATCCGCGAAAAGAAACTTTTATAATATATTGCGACTAACCTCCATCGTGCTCCTAAGAGTCCTCTCAGATAATGCACCACCAGGTGGATGACTCAGTGCAACATTGGCATCGTTGACGCACAGAAGCAACTCTCTGCCCTGCAATTCATGAACACACCAAACTTATGTATTTGAAAGAAGACAACATGATGCAAGTATGTTAGAATAGGTCAAACAGACTACCATTTCGTCATGCATCGGTGCATAGTCAACGTGAGCCCCTCTGGTGTCTCTCACAGCCGTGTTGAAGGTTTGATAACCTTGTGCAGTCTCCGGGTCTTCAGACACCAACTCCGACCACTCCTCATGAGTCCAACCAGGCTTCAGCTTTAACCGGTAACGATCCGCATACCACACTTGATACTTCTGATATGCTGACTGATTGTGAGGTCTATTCTCTGATTGCACTAACGTGTCTCTTTGATTCCAAATTTCTATCCACGCACGGTGTTTGTTTGCCCAATCCGATATATCCTGATTGTTCCTTCGTTCGAACCTACAAATGATGCACGGGACAAAGCATTAGCAAATATTGACTTATTCAATGCTCTACTACATACTCAAGGCATGCTTCCTTACCGATGCAGAGATAGCATTTCCTCCTTGCTCTCCTCAATTGAAATACCTTGTCTTCTTCCAAATTGTCTTGCCACACGGTCTACAAAGTGCCACTCGACTGCGAAGAAGCATATCATTGGGCACCTCGCCCACTAAAGATGGCTATCACGCGTGCACATCTCATTAAGATCAAAGTCACGATCTTCCACATAAGGCAACCAATATACCTGCAAAACAAAGAGATACATTGTTAGCTACATAAGTTTCATTCTTGACTAAATTTTATCTCATCAAACTTCTCAAAACCTGCTCAGCAGTCAAGGTGTCCAGCTCGTTCATATAGCACTTGTATCGCACATGCGAGCTTCCTGTGTAGACTGTCACTTGTTCCCAATAGTAAGCAAGCGTAGGGCGCCGATATGGATCATCATCATGCAACCCGTCATGATTACTCCGTGGGTTTGCCATGAGGGGGTTCTTGAAATCGGGCCGTCCAACCGGGATCCGCTCCCACATCCACACGGATAGGCTCCAAACAAACCCAGACAATGAGGATGTATCTCCCTTCCTCCGACACGCCAAGTCAAGCTGCAATCAAACAAACATGTTAGATATGGAGGCGCATGACAAATGCAAGATAAATGGTTGCAAATATCTCTTACCTGACGATACAAATATGCTAGTGCGGCCGAACCCCAGCTATACTGGGTATCCCAGTTATTGAGTAGCTCCAAGAACATTCAGAGGGCTGAGTTCCCGGTTGCATCTGAGAAGACTACCTTGGTTAGTACATACCAAAGATAGGCCCGCGCGTACTGTTGCACAACCACGTCATTGGCACCCTGAGGGCACGGATTGGTGTCTCCTTTGACTAGTTTTAGCCAAGAATGCCTCACTCTCATGGTATCGGCCTTGCCTTCTTGAGGGTCGTCGGGCTGACACCAATTAAAATGCTTGTCCGTTCTCGCCAATTAACAACGCTGACACGACCGGTAACAGCTTCTCCGTCGATAGGAAGGCCGCTTATCATAGCCATGTCCTCTAGGGTCATCGTCAGCTCCCCACATGGAAGGTGGAACGAGTGAGTCTCCGGCCTCCAACGATCCACAAGTGCGGTCAACGCCGCGTGGTTCACCGGCGGAGCGCGTCGCTTAAACTGCAACACGAATGGGAGAAGACCCAATCTCCGAATATAAGGCTCGTACCATGGGTCGTAAGTAAAGCCATCAGCGGAATGACCCCTCATGCGCATAGCAACTACATGCTGCAAATAAAGTGATGTTTTGATCAATACAAGAACACAAATGAGAAATAAAGAAATTTGACAAGTCTTGCTTCTTACATTTCCATTTTCAATGGCACGAGCACGATGCTCCTTATCCCACTCATCGATTAATCCGGCATACCAAGGTCCATCATCATCCGCCATCCTACAAAACAAATCACAAACATATATGAATACATGAACAATATAAAACAATACAATTTTCTTCTCCAAGTTATGCCATATGAACAAACCATTCTTCTCAAACATAACCACATCATTTTCTTCTTCTTCATATGCACACATAATTCTTCTCAAACATACCAACATCATCTCAATCAAATAAATTTGTCAAATAATATGGTGTCACATATGCAAATACATATCATCTAGAGTACCAAATTTCACCATATTTTTTGCAAATATAGTATGCCAACAATAGGATTATCTACACATACACACATCATCTATCAAACCAAATTATCAAACAAGTCTATTTTACATACAAAAATCATGTATTCATCACCCCTCTTAGTTCAAAAAAAAACTATGGACAACATATACACAAAACGGAATTGATTTTGCCTACATGTTCAACTACACATCATCTACTGCCTACCAAATCATCTATCAACTACAAACAATTTCCTAAAACAAAGAAACCATCTACTCATCTAACATCACCTAGTGTTGAATAATGCATCCAACAAGAGAGGGGAAAACCAAAACAAATTGGAGGGAATAGGGGAGAATACCTCAAGGATGCTTGGGGGGTCAGATCCACAAATTTGGGTGGAGGATGGAGTAGATCAAGGGGGGGTTTGGTGTGAGGGAGAAGAGGGGCGAGAGAGAGAGAAAGCTCTCTTTTCTTCGGCCGCCAGGGAGAGAGGTTGGGGATGAGTGGGCTGGGCCCGTGGGGTTATCCAGTTACCAGGGCCAGACGCTAGGGTCCTTGGCGTCTGGCCCCTTTGGCACGTCAGCAGGTCAACGGGCAGGCGGGCAGTGCGGGCCAGGGGCCAGACGCCAGGGCCCCTGGCGTCTGCTTCGTAACCCAGACGCCAGGGATGTTGGCGTCACCCAAAAAGGTCAGAAACGAATTTTTTTTAAAACGAGGTCAAATCGGGATTTTGTTAGCCTTTTAGATTATAACAGTGATTTTGTCCCACGGAGGCAGCAGGCGCTCGCGACGAGGTGATAGAGCGATTCGTCGGCCATGGCAGAGCCGCAGCAGTGGGGAGCGGCCGGGTCGACCCATGCGGGTTTGACCCAGTTGTGGTGGCCGTGGATGTAGTACGTGGACCTAGTACTGGTGGTCCTCCCGTTAAATGTGCTAGTATGATAACTAGACTTTTGGATTTGTTGGATGCTCGTAGATGTAGCACTGATGTTCTTCCCGTGATCATTCCGTAGTACTACTAGATCAATTTTTTCTGTCTTGACACGCCCATGTGGAGCGGCAAAAATGCTACACGTACAGGCTCATTCTACAGGTTTTTACAGGTTAAAGACCATTCGCTCTTCTAATTGGCCCCCCCCTGATTTTCACCGGTGGGCCCGTGCATCTTAATCAATCCTCGGCCAATCACTATTAAGCAACCTGTAAACCTCCTGTAAAACTCCGTACGTCTAGCAAAGCTCGTGGAGCGGTAGCCTGACAGCCGGCATGCTGGGGCACAGGCCACGGGACTTGTACACATTTACTAAGAGCAGAAATAGTACTCCGTGTTGATAAAGAGGCCAGCGACAGCCGGTTTAGTGGAGGATTGATGCGAGGTAAAAACGGGTTGCAGCGTGGTCGGCTCGAGGTCGTCTCTGAGGTGATGGCGACTCGGCGGATGAGCGGCGTTTCAGCGGCCGGCGGATGAGCGACGTCTCAGTGGCCAGGGCGACGGAGGCCAGAGCAGTTCCAACAGCGAAACATGGTAGAGGCGGGATGACTTGCAGCGATCGAAGCAAGACCGCGGGAGTGGGCAGCACATGCAAAGCCATGCATGGCTTTAACCCGTGACTCATTAAGAGAATATATCAACTTGTTTCTAGGGCTGGTAGTAGTACATGAAGAACTTAATGAACCCAGGTAGTTTGTAACCAGGCCACGCGGAGGCGAGGCCGGTGAGGCGGCCACGATGGCGAAACGGCAGGACAACTCGAGGGAGCGGAGCAAGCAGGGTCGACGCTGCACCGGCGGTTCACGGAGTGGCAGTTTGAATCTACGGCTGGCTGACGACCCCTGTAGGCGGCGATGGCGGATCTCACGGCGAACCGGCGATGATGGTGGCGCTCGTGGCAAACCGGCGGTGACCCAACAGCAAAGGCGGCAGGGCCGTGCTCAAGGTGGAAGTGAAGCCAAGGCCGGCTCGGGGCCGGATCAGCGGGGGCGACTCAACGCGAACTTGGCGGCGAATCGTTAGCACGGCAGCACAATGGCTTTACGCGGAACAGGCGCGCGGTGCAGCGGAAACTCGAGTCAGTTTCGAACAGCGCACGGGAGGCCAAGCATTGGAACTGCCGGCTTGCGCAATGCCGCGGACACGATGGCGGTTTAAGGCTACTTCGGTAAGGGCACAAGGTGGACAGCAACGGCGACTTGTAGTGGCGAGTCACACGGAGATGGTGACAGGCCGGCTCTCTGGCGGAGGCGACGCGAGGCTGGCTGACGAGGGCCACGGCGACTTGGGCCAGAAACGGCGGGTTGGCACAGGCAGAGACGACGGGCGCCTGACTCATTGGTAAGCCGGCGATTTTGGATCTTGGCGATTAGGAAATCGCGGGTCGGCAGCGGCGGGTCAAGGCCAGTGGCTTGGCCGTGGTAGAAGGTGACTCATGGGTAGAGGCGGATCACGCGCCGCGGACTCGCAACGGAAGAAGCAGCAGCGAGGCGGCTTGGTCGGGGACCGGCAGTTTGACTACGAAGATGGGCGGCCCACAACGGCGACTCAAAGGGAAACCATGGCGAGGGACCATGGCCGGCCACGATGCATGTTAGAGGAGCGGGCGTGCCCAAGTGTGAGAGCTCCAACGTAGCAACAGCAGCTCGTCACGCGGTCGAGGTAAACCAGCCAAGGAGAGTGGTGACGGCTCGACGACGGTTTGGCATCCGGCAGCAGATTGATAAGGTCAGAAGCGGCCTGGAACGGACACAGCACTCAAGGCAGGTTTTCCTCCTCCGAGTCATGGTAGTTTCGACGAATCCATCCCTGGCCAGTTTAGCGCGGCAGAGAGGCCCCCGCGAGTTGAGGCTGCAGTGGCCGAGGCAGAGAAAACTCGCGGCGGATCAATGGCAGATCCGAATCGGGCGGCTCGAGGCTGGTCTTGTAATTTGTGGAGGGGCCGGCGCGGGGAACACCGCAGCCATGGGCACACCGCGCTGAAGCGAGCGCTTGACCCAGGACCGGGAGTACCGTGGAGATGGCCCGGGGGCGGTTCGGTGCGGAAGAGGGTGCGTGCAAGGCCTGGAGCAGAGGAGCAGCCGACCACGGCGACTCGGAGTCACGGCAGATAGCTGTAGTTTGACTGATCTCTGACTCGTGAGTTGATGGCCCGATTCAGACTTATCCTGCGATCGCACAGTTGGTATTTTCTTCTGACTCGGTCAACCTGCACTCGATCAATGTATCCAGACTTGAGGTCCTGTTTGGTTCACAAGTTTTAGGACTTTTTTTAGTCCCAACTAAAAAGTCCTTAGTCCCTAAAAAGTCTCTTCATGTTTGTTTCCAGAGACTAAAAAGTCCCTAGTTCCTTCCTAGAGGTTATTAAATGACCATGTTGCCCCTAGTATATAGAAAAATAACAATCAAACAACATCATGGGGTGGCGGGCCAATGGATGCATGGAGGGGCATTGTTGGAAAAGTCCCGAAAAGTCCCAAAAGAGACTCTCCTTGAGAGCCTTCTTCATTTAGTCCCAAATGCCTAGTTTAGTCCTTAAAAAGTCCCTCCCGTTTGGTAAATATTCTCTAAGAGGGACTTTTTCTAGTCCCTACACAAAAAAGTCCCTAAAAACAAACACCCCCTGACACGTCGGCAAAAAACAAGCAGCAGTGGAGAATGGCGTTCTTGACCGCTTGTGATTGGTCCGCGAGCGGCGGGGAATATTGTACTATCAGATCCAAAGACTGTCTGGCAAATTGTTTTACCCCTGGCTATGGCTCTGCTCAAGACTTTTCCGAGCCGGATCATCCTGTGATTGTTCCATGCCAGAGCTTTACGGACTTCTTCATCCGAAAACTTGCGAACTTTCTCGAACCCTAAAAAAATCCCTCCGATTTGTAGTGACTTGGTTATCACCGATGAAAATTGATCTGTTATCGCCGGGTTGGAGGTATTGTAGCGGCAACTTCTGTCTGTCACGGCCTTTACATCGACATAGCGAAAATTGACCTAATTTCGTCGGATCACCCGGTTGCGGCGGCACGCATCTTGCAACTCTAATTTCTCTTCAACTCAAATCTCACACTTCCAGATCCAAAGTAAATCCTGTGTGATTCTATTGCGCCGGTTCTTCTTCATCCGGCCAATCGCGAGCTTATCGATCCCTAGATGAAATCCCTTCAAGAACTCAACACCACGGTGCGAGAGCCCCACGGTGGGCGCCAACTGCCGTGGAATTAACACGTCAGATGTCCTTTGTGTCAGGACTTAGTCGCGAGGCCAACGCATCTATGTGGTAGCTTGAGAGGGGTTGAGTGGGACGAGAGATGCAGGGCAGATCAACACAAAAGACAAGAATTTAGACAGCTTCGGGCCCCGGGAAACATCATCCGGTAACAACCCTACATGCTGTTTGAGGCTAGATCTCATTATCATGACGAGGGAGTCGCCGTAAACCGGCTCTCCTCTAGTTGTGTCTAGCCCTAGAGATTGTTTCTTGCTTGTCCCCCTTTGGGGAGCCCTGCCCCTCCTTATATAAGTTAAAGGGGCGGGTTACATGTAGAGTCCATCTCAGACTAAGACTTAAACTATTTTGACTTCCTTTCCTGGGCTTCTTAACGTCTGCTGGTTTAACATTGTCTACCGGTTTAACTTAGTCTGTGGGTTTAACATTGTCTGCCGGTTTAACATTGTCTGAATACCTGCCGGTGCCACCATCTGTCTTAACTCTACCGGTTTAACACTCACCGGTTTACCGTCTGACTTTAGCCATCTGTCTTAACTCTCTGCCGGTATACCATCCACCGGTTTACCAAATCCTGGCCGGTTTACGACACCGGCCGGGTCATACCGTGGGGTATATCCCCGACAATCGCGTTTTACGATACGGAGCCGCTGCCAAACCCTAATCTCTCTCGGGAGGGCTGATCTGGAGTCCGTTCGGGGCTCCGGAGAGGGGGATTCGTCGTCATCATCATCATCAAACATCCTCCATCACCAATTTCATGACGCTCACCGCCGGGCGTGAGTAATTTCATCGTAGGCTTGCTGGACGGTGATGGGTTGGATGAGATTTATCATGTAATCAAGTTAGTTTTGTTAGGGTTTGATCCCTAGTATCCACTATGTTCTGAGATTGATGTTGCTATGACTTTGTTATGCTTAATGCTTGTCACTAGGACCTGAGTGCCATGATTTCAGATCTGAACCTATTATGTTTTCATGAATATATGTGTGTTCTTGATCCTATCTTGCAAGTCTATAGTCACCTATTACGTGTTATGATCCGACAACCCCGAAGTGACAATAATCGGGATACTTCTCAGTGATGACTATAATTTGAGGAGTTCATGTATTCACCATGTGTTAATGCTTTGGTCCGGTTCTCTATTCAAAGGAGGCCTTAATCTCCCTTAGTTTCCACTAGGACCCAGCTGCCACAGGAGGGTAGGACAAAAGATATCATGCAAGTTCTTTTCCATTAGCAAGTATGACTATATTTGGAATACATGCCTACATTACATTGATGAATTGGAGCTAGTTCTGTGTCACCCTATGTTATAGCTATTACATGAGGAATCACATCCGACATAATTATCCATCACTGATCCATTGCCTACGAGTTTTTCATATATTGTGCTTCGCTTATTTACTTTTCCGTTGCTACTCTTACAATCACTACAAAAACCCAAAAATATTGCTATTACTATCTTTACCTTTTTATTACTGTTACAATTACTATCATACTACTTTGCTACTAAATACCTTGCTGCAGATACTAAGTTATCCACGTGTGGTTGAATTGACAATTCGACTTCTAATACTCAAGAATATTCTTTGGATCCCCTTGTGTCGAATCAATAAATTTGGGTTGAATACTTTACCCTCGAAAGCTCTTGCGATCCCCTATACTTGTGGGTCATCACTGGCCTCTGGGTCGCTTACGGGCAGGGCCCACCACTGACTTTTCTCTCCTCCTTGCTCCTTCTTCTTCTCCCTGCACCTGCTCCACCTCTCCTCGACAGAACATCGGGCAGGAACGTGGCCGTTGCTGGGCACAGCGACTCCGGCCATCTCCGGCCAGGGAGAGGGCACCGGTGGCCTCGGGATGGAGGCCCACACCCATCCAGGAGCTGCACACACTCCAGGGAGCGCTGCTGCGGCAACAAACCATCGGAGGCAGAGAGCAACGGCGGCGGTCAAACTCGGTGGCGCGTGGCCACGCTGGCTCTGGAGAGAAACAGAGAGGGTGGGGAGATTCTTAGGGGTATGGGTGGTCTAGTGGTGGTGGTGGAAGTTGGAGAGGGGCTCGACTCTGGGCAAATTTAGGAGGAGGAGGCCTACGGCCATGGTAGCAATGGTGGTCGTGGAGGGCGACTCGAGCTCGGGGAAGTGGTCAGGGGAGGCTAGAGGAAGTGCAGGAGGCCAGTGGTGAGCTCGGAGGGCTTGGGGAAGGCCTTATATAGGCGGGGGAGGGGTGCCGAGCAGGCACCACCGCGAACGCATGTCCGGCACCGCGGACGCGTGCCCACGCTCGCGAGCTCGGAGGTACACGACGGAGGATGCACAGGGGGAGTCTCACGGGGGCAGAGACAGCCAAGGGAGCGCAGGGGGGAAGAGGACGGCGATGAACCGAGCCAAAACGCCACTGTACGTCCATGGGCACGCGGCGGTTTGCGTTAGTGAGGATGCTGCCGGAGGGGGAGAGGGGTCCATGGGAACGGCGACGGTGACATGCAGCCACTGGACACGCTCACAAGCCCTAAGACGACGAGGGGGAGTGGTGCCAAAGCACAAACGGTGCTCTAGACATGCCACAACGCACAGAGTGCATAAATGTGCATGCCAGCTGCACGGTCACCACACGACATGGCACGGGGAGGGCTGTACAGGATGTCAAACTTTTTCTAGGAGCTAGTCCTTCCAGGGTGGATCATTTATGAGGCATTGGCTTGATCTAGGGTGATATGGTTAAATGGTAACTAAGCTTTGAAGTTTACTGCAGTAAACTTAGCCATGCACCATGATCAACAGGAACTTGATTGGGGTGAATGGAGTTGTCTGGGATGATTAACTACGGAAGGACTATGATCCTGGAGGTTTTGATGGGATTTGAACCAAGATTTAATATAGTTGCTTTGCAACTGCCAAATCTGGTCAGAAATTAAATTTGGATGATGCACTCACCTGGAGAAGCAACTTGGGCTAAGATTGGGAAAATCTTGATTATTTGGACATATGAATATTCTGTAAAAAGCTCATACCAAATGGACAAGCCAAAATGGTACTTGCTTCACAAACACCATTTCTGTCCAGAAACTTGGAATAATTTTGGTGATCAAATGGCTCATTTAAATGATGCCAAATTTGGTGGAGAGATGTTTTATGGGTATAAGAATGATCTGGTAATTTATCAGAATTTTTGAAGCAATATAAAGTACACTTGCTTCACAACCTGAAAATATTGCCAGTATCAACGATTTGCTCCTGTGCTCACATAGATGATTGGATGGGGCTGAAAATGGGTGGAGGGGGTTAATATGAGCACATTAAGAACTGTGCAAAAATTTAACTCATTTGGATACTCGTAGCTAGTACTTCCTTCACAAAGCCTTCTGTCTGACAAAAACCTTGAAACTTCACTGAGGAAGATTGGCTAGGCAAATAAAGTTGAAATTGTGCATGAGGCAATTATTTGGACATATAAGCATGCCCAAAAAGGTTGGGAGCCACTAGGAAAAATATAAATGACACTTCCTTCACGAACTGCCATTCAGGGCAGAATAGAAAAAGGAATATTGGGGAATTATTTTTGAACTGGCCAAGGAACTTTTTGGGAATATTTGAGCTATATATGACCCAAAGGAACTATGAGAATTATTTGGGGATTTTTGGATGGACAGAAATATAGGTTGCTTCACAACCTAGGGTAGATAGGGTTATTCCTTTAATAGAAAAAGGAATATTCCCTAGAAAATGATTTTAGGGTTTGGTCAAGGAGTGAAGTGACATGATCTTGGCAAGGTTTTTGAGAATGATTAGCCACTTGGGAGGGGGAATGAGGATGATTTCCCAGGTGGCAAGGCCATAGAACCACTCCAAAAAGAAAAACAGAGCAAAAACCAAATAAATCAGAAGAAAAAGAAAAGGGGCAAAATCCGAGCTGTTACAACCATAAACATATTGCAACACCCTAGAGCGGGGGCCCCTCACGTTTGCACGAGAATGGAGGGCACCGTAGGACAACACCATAAATAAAATATACAATCATACCGACCAAGATCACGATTAACCCACAGGACAAACGGATCTACTCAAACATCATAGGATAACCTTAGATCATTGGGAAATAGTATATGGAGTTGAGCACCATGTTTAAGTAGAGATTACAGCTGGGAGAAGGGGTGTTACTTCTGCATAGAGAGGGAGAGAGTTGGTGTTGACGGTAGCAAAATTCTTGATGTAGATCGTCGTCACGATCCTAGCCCCGGCGGCACTCCGGTGCCACCGGGAGAGAGGGGGAGAGAGCCCCCCTCCTCATTCTTCTTCCTTTGCCTTCCCCCTAGATGGGAGGAGGGTTCCCCCTCTGGTCCATGATCTCCATGGGGGCGGAGGGGCGGGAGCCCCTCCGAGATTGGATCTCCCTCTCTACTCTCTTCTGTTTAGCGCTCCCTAGATTTGGCCGAAAACCATATATGAAAGTGACAACATATGAAACTCTCCACATGAAAAACATGGTGCTACTTTGAAGCACAAGTGTGGTAAAGGATACTAACAATGCCCCTTCTCTCTTTGTTTGTTTTTTTCCTTTTTCCCTTTTTTTCTTTTTCTTTTTTTCTTTTTTTCTTTTTTTCTTTTTTTTCTTCTCTCATTGTCCGGAGTCTCATCCCGACTTGTGGGGGAATCATAGTCTCCATCATCCTTTCCTCACTGGGGCACTTCTCTAAAAATGATGATCATCACACTTCTATTTACTTATAACTCAAAAGTACTAAAAATTACAACTCACTACCTACAAAAAAATATGACTCTATATGAATGCCTTTGACAGATGATCTAGCGTAACATGTATAAAAAATGCTAAACGGTGGCTGATCCACAACTACTATGTGAGCTATATGATCATGCAAAGCAATATGACAATGAATGCTCAAGTCATCAAATGAAAGCGGTGGAAGTTGCATGGCAATATATCTCGGAATGGCCATGGAAAATCCATAATAGGTAGGTATGGTGGTTGTTTTGAGGAAGATACAATAAGGATTATGTGTGATAGAGTGTATCTATATCACGGGGTTTGGATGCACCGGCGAAGTTTGCACCACGTCTCAAGGTGAGAAAGGGCAATGCACGGTGCCGTAGAGGCTAGCAAATTGCAGAAAGGTAAGAGTGCACATAATCCATGGACTCACATTAGTCATAAAGAACTCATATACTTATTGCAAAAGTTTACTAGCCCTCGAAGCAAAGTACTACTACACATGCCCCTAGGGGGATAGATTGGTAGGAAAAGACCATCGCTCATCCCCCACCGCCACTCATAAGGAAGACAATTAAGGATAAATTGTGCTCCAAATTTCATAGCATAAGAGACTATACGTGCATGCTTCGGGAATCACAAACCTTAACACTAATATTCTTACTAACCACAACCATTTACTAGTACAACCCACATATTCCATCTCTATATCGCAAAACTATTGTAAGGAATCAAACATATCATATTCAGTGATCCATAAGTTTTATTCTACGGACACCGGTTTTCTATGTGAAGAGAAACATGCAATCCAAACTTCAAATGATATAAGTGAAGCACATGAAGCATTCTATAAAGCCATACTCAAAAGATATAAGTGAAGTGCAATGAGCATTCTATAAATCAACCATTGATTATCTCATACCAGCATGGTGCATAAAACAAAAATGAAAACTAAATGCAAAATACGCTCCAAGATTTGCACATATCACATGAACAAAATGAATCTGAAAACATACCTACACTTGTTGAAGAAAGATGGGATGCCTTCCGGAGCATCCGCAAGCTTAGACGCTTGAGTCTCCTTGAATATTACTTGGGGTGCCTTGGGCATCCCCAAGCTTGAGCTCTTGCCTCTCCTCCTCCTCATATCGAGACCTCCTCGATCTTCGAAAACTTCATCCACACAAAACTCAACAGAAATAAAAGACTCTATAAAACTTCCGGGTTGTCTCCCTGGCAGCGCTTTCTTTAAAGCCATTAAGCTAGACATAAAGTGCTCAAGTAATGAATCCACCCGGATACCATGGTATATCAAAGCCAATTTGAATTAGCAATAATTTGGCATTTATTAGTGAGCACAAAGCAACATATATCAAGCAATGGCGAAGTCAACTATCTTCCTATGCATCGACATGTCATACAAGAACAATTCATGCACATCGAGTAAAGGCCAATACATAACATAAGTAGTTTCTTGCCATTTTTCGTGTTGGAAACATAGAGAGGCGAAGATGTAGTTCCTCTCTCATAATAACTGCAAGTAGGAGCAGCAAGCACATGCATATTATATTCATCAAAATCATCATGTGCAACGGTAAAAGGCAACCCATCAATATAATCCTTAATAAGAACAAACTTCTTCGATATAGTGTAGTTTGGAGAATTCAAAAAGATAATAGGACTGTCATGTGTGGGTGCAATAGCAACAATTTCATGTTTAACAAAATGAACAATAGCAAGTTCATCTCCAATAGCATAATTCATATTGGTATGATGGCCACAATCATAGCAAGCATAATCAAAAACGGATATTTTAAACGAATCAACGGGATCATATTAATTATCATAGCAGTCATCCTTTGGTAACAACGAAGGGACATTAAACAATGTATGAGTTGAAGAGTTACTCTCATTAGATGGTGGGCACGGGTAGCTAATCCGCTCTTCCTCCTTTTGTTCTTCACCCTCCTCATCATCTTTTTCATCCAATGAGCTCACAGTTTCATCAATTCCTTCTTCCATAGACTCCTGCAAAATATTAGTCTCTTCTTGGACAGCATAGACTTTCTAAATAAATGCATCAATGTCGGAATTGTATTTATAATTATCATAGCAATATTTAAGGATGGCAAATTTTTTAGGTCTATAAACATCATAATCAAAAGCTTCATACTTTCAAAACAAAGATTCAATTTCATAAGCACCCTTGAAAGCAACAAATTCTTCTATCTGTTCTACATCATAATAATCATATATACCACAGGAATAAGAAGCCAAGGTTTCATTATCATTAAATTTGCATGAAAAGGGAAGGTGTGGAGCATTCATCCTAGAGCAACAAGTATAATCATATCTCAAGCATAGCTCCCGAGCATACCAATGCAACATATGAATTTGATCCCATAACAATTTCCCTTTATGAGTCAAGCGATAATCCCTAAGTATTCACGTTGATCCAACGTTACTCCCATTATCAAGTTGAATGTGGTTTTCTCAGGATTATCAAAGTAGTGCATAATATCTTTCACATAACGAGCATCGAGGGTTTTAGGAGGTTCCCCATCTCCATGAGTAGCAAGTACCAATAATTTTTTTGGTGTTTCGTGTTTGATATCCATAACTAAAGATGGAGAACAACTTAGAACTGAAAATAAAAATTACTTAGTGATAAAGAAAACAAGCACACACGAGAATATTCACCCCACGCTATTGCTCCCCGGCAACGGCGCCAGAAAAAGGTCTTGATAACCCACAAGTATAGGGGGTCATTTGTAGCCTTCTTAAATAAATAAGAGTGTCAAATCCAATGAGGAGATAAAGGCAGAACAAATATTCCCTCAAGTTCTATCGACCACCGATACAACTCTACACGCACTTGACGTTTGCTTTACCTAGAACAAGTATGAAACTATTTTGCAAGAATAATACTACGAGTACTTTGCTAGAATAAAACTATGAATAAAATGCAAAGTAGTAAAAGTGGATAGATTTTGTCAACGAGAAAGTCATTTCTTCCTAGGCAATCGATAACAAGTACCCGCAATCATTCTTGCAATTTTATATGAGGGAGAGGCATGAGCTAACATACTTTCTCTACTTGGATCATATGCACTTATGATTGGAACTCTAGCAAGCGTCCGCAACTACTAAAGATCATTAAGGTTGTGAAACCCAACCATAGCATTAAGTATCAAGTCCTCTTTACTCCCATACGTCATACCCCACTTACTCGGGTTTAAGCTTCTGTCACTCTCGCAACCCACCATAAGCGAACCATGAACATATTGGAACACCCTATAGTGGGGGCCCCTCATGTATGCACGAGAACAGAGGGCACCATAGGACAACACCATAAATAAAATATACAATCATACCAACCAAGATCAGATTAACCCACAGGACAAAACGGATCTACTCAAACATCTTTGGATAACCATAGATCATTGGGAAATAATATATGGAGTTGAGCATCATGTTTAAGTAGAGATTACAGCAGGGAGAAGGGGTGTTACACTGCTGCATATAGGGGAGAGAGTTGGTGTTGACGGTAGATAGATTGTTGATGTAGATCGCCATCACGATCCTAGCCCCGGCGGCACTCCGGCACCATCGGGAGAGAGGGGAGAGAGCCCCCCTCCTTCTTCTTCTTCCTTGGCCTCCCCCTAGATGGGAGGAGGGTTCTCCCTCTGGTCCATGGCCTCCATGGTGGTGGAGGGGCAGGAGCCCCTCCGAGATTGGATCTCCCTCTCTATTCTCTCCTGTTTCGCGCTCCCCAGATCTGGCCGAAAGCCATTTCTTATATTCCCGGAGATCCGTAACTCTGGTTGCACTGATCTTTTTACACGATTTTTTCCTGATATAAGCTTCCTTGTGCCCGAAGTAGAGCTCCAACCAACGTACGAGAGGAGAACAACCCAGCACCACGCGCTCTTGTGTGTCGTGGTCTATGTGGGCCTCCGTTTGCGGTGATTCCAAGTCCTAAAATTCACAAATATTCAAAAATAATTCTCCGTGGAGTTTCATCATGTTTGGACTTTGTTTGATATGGATTTTCTGCGATACAAAAACATGCAACAAAAAGGAACTGGCACTGGGCACTGGATAAGTAAGTTAGTCCAAATAAATCATATAAAAAGTTGCCAAAAGTATGTAAAAGTTGAATAATATTAGCATGAAACAATCAAAAATTATAGATACGACGGAGACGTATCAAAGGTGTACCCAATTGTTTCCTTAGGGTATCCTATGAAGACACATTTCTTTGATTTGGGTTCGAGCTTATCGGGTTGAAGCCTTTTGACATAAGAATCACATCCCCAAACTTTAAGAAACGACAACTTAGGTTTGCTACCAAACCACAGTTCATACGGTGTAGTCTCAACGGACTTTGACGGTGCCCTGTTTAAAGTGAATGCAGTTGTCTCTAATGCATAGCCCCAAAAAGATAGTGGTAAATCGGTAAGAGGCATCAAGATCGCACCATATCCAATAAAGTGCAGTTACGATGTTCAGACACACCATTACGCTGTGGTGTTCCTTGTGGCATGAGCTATGAAACTATTCCATATTGTTTTAAATGAATGCCAAAACTCGTAACTCAAATATTCTCCTCCACAATCAGATCATAGAAACTTTATTTTCTTGTTACGATGATTCTCCATTTCACTCTGAAATTCTTTGAACTTTTCAAATGTTTTAGACTTGTATTTCATTAAGTAGATATACCCATATCTGCTCAAATCATCTGTGAAGGTCACAAAATAATGATAACCGCCACGAGTATCAACACTCATTGGACCGCATACATCGGTATGTATTATTTCCAATAAGTCACTAGCTCGTTCCATTGTTCCGGTGAACAGAGTTTTATTCATCTTGCCCATAAGGCACAATTCACAAGTTTCAAATGATTCATAATCAAGTGATTCCAAAAGTCCATATTTATGGAGTTTCTTCATGCGCTTTACACCGATATGACCCAAACGACAGTGCCACAAATAAGTTGCACTATCATTATCAACTTTGCATCTTTTGGCATCAATATTATAAATATGTGTATCATCACGAATTCACGATCAAGATTCAACAAAAATAGACCACTCTTCAAGGGTGCATGACCATAAAAGATATTACTCATATAAATAGAACAACCATTATTCTCTGATTTAAATGAATAATCATCTCGCACTAAACAAGATCCAGATATAATGTTCATGCTCAACCCTGGCACCAAATAACAATAGTTCAGGTCTAAAACTAATCACGAAGGTAGATGAGAGTTAGCATGCCGACGGCAATCACATCGACCTTGGAACCATTTCCGACGCGCATCGTCACCTCGTCCTTAGCCAATCTTCATTTAATCTGTAGTCCCTGCTTCGAGTTACAAATATGAGCAACCGAACCGGTATCAAATACCCAGGCACTACTACGAGAATTAGTAAGGTACACATCAATAACATGTATATCAAATATACCTTTGCTCAGTTTGCCATCCTTTTTATCCGCCAAATACTTGGGGCAGTTCCGCTTCCAGTGACCAGTACCTTTGTAGTAGAACCACTCAGTTTCAGGCTTGGGTCCATTTTTAGGTTTCTTCCCAGGAGTGACAACTTGCTTGTCATTCTTCTTGAAGTTCCCCTCCTTTTTACCCTTGCCCTTGTTCTTGAAACTAGTGGTCTTTTTAACCATCAACACTTGATGCTCCTTCTTGATTTCTACCTCCACGGCTTTTAGCATCGAAAAGAGCTCGGGAATAGTCTTTTCCATCCCTTGCATATTATAGTTTATCATGAAGCCTTTTTAGCTTGGTGGTAGTGATTTAAGAACTCTATCAAAGACACAATCATCTGGAAGATTAACTCCCAACTGAGTCAAGTGATTTTGGTACCTAGACATTTTGAGTATGTGCTCACTAACAGAACTATTATCCTCCATCTTGCAGCTAAAGAACTTGTTGGAGACTTCATATCTCTCAACTCGGGCATTTACTTGGAATATCAACTTCAACTCCTAGAACATCTCATATGGTCCATGACGTTCAAAACGTCTTTGAAGTCCCGATTCTAAGCCGTAAAGCACAGCACACTGAACTAACGAGTAGTCATCAACACACGACTGCCAGGCATTCACAATGTCTGCAGTTGCTGGGGCAGGTGGTACACATAGCGGTGCATCAAGGACATATTTCTTCTGTGCAGCAATGAGGATAATCCTCAAGTTATGGACCCAGTCCGTGTAGTTGCTACCATCATCTTTCAACTTAGATTTCTCTAGGAATGCAAGAAAATTAAAAGGAATGGTAGCACAGGCCATTGATCTACAACACATATATGCAAAAAAACTATTAGGACTAAGTCCATGATAAATTAAGTTCAGTTAATCATATTACTTAAGAACTCCCAATTAGATAGACATCCCTCTAGTCATCTAAATGATACATGATCCAAATCAACTAAACCATGTCCGATCATCACGTGAGATGGAGTAGTCTTTGATGGTGAACATTGAAGGAAATATGCCCTAGAGGCAATAAATTATATTTCCTTATATCATGATAAATGTTTATTATTCATGCTAGAATTGTATTAACCGGAAACTTATAGTACATGTGTGAATACATAGACAAAACAAAGTGTCCCTAGTATTCCTCTACTTGAATAGCTCATTAATCAAAGATGGTTATGTTTCCTGACCATAGACATGTGTTGTCATTTGATGAACGGGATCACATCATTAGAGAATGATGTGATGGACAAGACCCATCCGTTAGCTTAGCATAATGATCGTTCAGTTTTATTGCTACTGCTTTCTTCATGTCAAATATATATTCCTCGGACTATGAGATTATGCAACTTCCAGACACTGGAGGAATGCCTTGTGTGCTATCAAATGTCACAATGTAACTGGGTGATTATAAAGATGCTCTATAGGTATCTCTGAAGGTGTTTGTTGGGTTGGCATAGATCAAGATTAGGATTTGTCACTCCGAGTATCGGAGAGGTATCTCTGGGCCCTCTCGGTAATGCACATCATATGAAGCCTTGCAAGCAATGTGACTAATGAGTTAGTTACGGGATGATGCACTACGGAACGAGTAAAGAGAATTGTCGGTAACGAGATTGAACTAGGTATGGAGATACCGACAATCGAATCTAGGGCAAGTAACATACTGATGACAAAGGGAATAACATATGTTGACATTGCGGTTTGACCGATAAAGATCTTTGTAGAATATGTGGGAACCAATATGAGCATCCAAGTTCCTCTATTGGTTATTGACCGGAGAGGTGTCTCGGTCATGTCTACATAGTTCTCGAACCCGTAGGGTCCGCACGCTTAACGTTCGATGACGATTTGTATTATGAGTTATGTGTTTTGATGACTGAAGTTTGTTCGGAGTCCCGGATGAGATCACGCACATGATGAGGAGTCTCGAAATGGTCGAGAGGTAAAGATTGATATATTGAAAGGTTACTGGCAACTGATAGCATCCCCTACTAGCCATATACTCCGCTCCTCGGGAACTTACTAACATAGGTGACTTAAGGGCTACTCTTGGCAACTTATACTTATCCATAAATCCCCTGATATGAATGAATGAGATGCACCCGTATCGAGAAGAACAAGTGCTGTAAATGCATTAATCAAAAACTTACTGACAACTGCGTCGGGCTGCTCCTCAATCTCCTCCACACTGACGTGGTTCACGTGACCTCTGGTAAAGGGGTTGGGCTTCTTTCAAGCACTTCTGTTTCCATTTCCATTATTTTCTTCAGAGCATTCAGTGGCGTAGTGTTCGGTCTTCCCGCACTTGGAACAAGTAATTTGACTCAGATCCTTCTTGGCGGGTGTCGTGGGGTTGGAACAGTTCTGACTATTGTTGCCTCTATTCCCATTGCCATTCTTAGGGCCACTGTGGTTATGCGAACTTCCTCCATTGTGCATATGTCCTCCATGGTTATGGACTCCAGGGTTATGAGTATGTCCTTCCAAGTACGGAGAATAGCGGGGCTTTTGCTGAGCTCCAGAAGTGTACCTCCCATGTCCATACTTCCTCTAGTGATTATCAATCTGTTCCTGCTTGCCTTCTATCGTGAGGGCCATGTCTACCAACTCCTGGTAGTTGTTGAAGGTTGCCACCATCAACTGCATACTCAGCTCCTCATTGAGTCCCTCAAGAAACTTCTCCTATTTTGCGGCATCTGTGGCCACATCATCTAGGGCATAGCATGCTAACTTGCTAAACTCATCCACATACTGTCTCATAACCCACAAGTATAGGGGATCACAACATTTTTCGAGGGTAGAGTATTCAACTCAAATTTATTGATTCGACACAAGGGGAGCCAAAGAATATTCTCAAGTATTAGTAGTTGAGTTGTCAATTCAACCACGCCTGAAAGACTTAATATGTGCAGCAAAGTGCTACGTCTTGAGCTTGCGTTGGTTTTCCTTGAAGAGGAAAGGGTGATGCAGCAATAGTAGCGTAAGTATTTCTCTTAGTTTTTGAGAACCAAGGTATCAATCCAGTAGGAGGCTCCTCACAAGTCCCACACACCTACACAAACAAACAAGAACTCGCAACCAACACAATAAAGGGGTTGTCAATCCCTTCACAACCACTTGCGAAAGTGAGATCTGATAGAGATAATATGATAATATAAATATATTTTTGGTATTTTATGAAATAGATTGGAAAAGTAAAGATGCAAATAAAAGTAGATTGAAAGCTTATATGATAAGGGATAGACCCGGGGGCCATAGGTTTCACTAGTGGCTTCTCTCAAGATAGCATAAGTATTACGGTGGCTAAACAAATTACTGTCGAGCAATTGATAGAAAAGCGAATAATTATGAGATTATCTAGGCATGATCATGTATATAGGCATCACGTCCGTGACAAGTAAACCAACTCATGCCTGCATCTACTACTATTACTCCACACATCGATCGCTATCCAGCATGCATCTAGAGTATTAAGTTCATAAAGAACAGAGTAACGCATTAAGAAAGATGACATGATGTAGAGGGATAAACTCATGCAATATGATATAAACCCCATCTTTTTATCCTCGATGGCAACAATACAATACGTGCCTTGCTGCCCCTGCTGTCATTGGGAAAGGACACCGCAAGATTGAACCCAAAGCTAAGCACTTCTCCCATTACAAGAAAGATCAATCTAGTAGGCCAAACCAAACTGATAATTCGAAGAGACTTGCAAAGATAACTTAATCACACATAAAAGAATTCAGAGGAGATTCAAATATTTCTCATCGACATACTTGATCATAAACCAACAATTCATCGGATCTCGACAAACACACCGCAAAAAGAGTTACATCGAATAGATCTCTAAGAAGATCAAGGAGAACTTTGTATTGAGATTCAAAGAGAGAGAAGAAGCCATCTAGCTAATAACTATGGACCCGAAGGTCTGTGGTAAACTACTCACAACTCATCGGAGAGGCCTTGGAGATGATGTAGAGGCCCTCCATGGTGGATTCCCCCTCCGGCGGAGCGCCGGCGACGACTCCAATATGGGATCTCGCGGATACAGAAGGTTGCGGTGGTGGAAATAGTTTTTCGTGGTCTCCTCTGATGTTTTCGGGGTACATGGGTATATGTAGGAGGAAGAAGTAGGTCGGTGGACGCTCGATGGGCCCACAAGGGTGGGGGGCGCACCCACCTGTAGGGGGCACGTCGGGCACCCTCGTGGCCGCCTCGCTTGTTTCTTGACTTCCACTGCAAGTCCTCTGGATCACGTTTGTTCCAAAAAGATCGCTCCCGAAGGTTTCATTCTGTTTGTACTCCATTTGATATTCTTTTTCTCCGAAACACTGAAATAGGCAAAAAAACAGCAATTTGGGCTGTGCCTCTGGTTAGTAGGTTAGTCCCAAAAATGATATAAAAGTGTAAAGTAAAGCCCATAAACATCCAAAACAGGTAATATAATAGCATGGAACAATCAAAAATTATAGATACGTTGGAGACGTATCAAGCATCCCCAAGCTTAATCCCTGCTTGTCCTCGAGTAGGTAAATGATAAAAACAGAATTTTTGATGTGGAATGCTACATAGCATAATTCTAAATGTAATTTCCTTTATTATGGCATGAATGTTCAGATCCTAATGATTCAAAATAAAAGTTCATATTGACATAAGAAATAGTAATACTTCAAGCATACTAACTAAGCAATCATGTCTTCTCAAAATAACATGGCTAAAGAAAGTTATCCCTACAAAATCGTATAGTCTGGCTGTTGCTCTATCTTCATCACACAAAGTATTTATTCATGCACAACCCCGATGAAAAGCCAAGAAATTGTTTCATACTTTAGCAATCTCAAACTTTTTCAACTTTCACGCAATACATGAGCGTAAGCCATAGACATAGCACTATATGTGGAATAGAATGGTGGTTGTGGAGAAGGCAAAAAGGAGAAGATAGTCTCACATCACCTAGGCATATCAACGAGCTATGGAGATTACCATTAATAGATATCAATGTGAGTGAGTAGGGATTGACATGCAACGGATGCACTAGAGCTATAAATGTATGGAAGCTCAACAAAAGAAATTAAGTGGGTGTGCATCCAACTTGCTTGCTCACAAAGACCTAGGGCATTTTGAGGAAGCCCGTCATTGGAATATACAAGCCAAGTTCTACAATGAAAAATTCCCACTAGTATATGAAAGTGAAAACATAGGAGACTCTCTATCATGAAGATCATGGTGCTACTTTGAAGCACAAGTGTGGTAAAAAGGATAGTAGCATTGTCCCTTCTCTCTTTTTCTCTCATTATTTTATTTTATTTTTTTATTTGACCTTTCTTTTTTTATTTGGCCTCTTTTTTTGGTGGGATCTTTGGACTCTTTTTGTTTAAAAGTATGAAGTCTCATCCCGACTTGTGGGGGAATCATAGTCTCCCTCATCCTTTCCTCACTAGGACAATGCTCCAATAATGAAGATCATCACACTTTTATTTACTTACAACTCAAGATTACAACTCAATACTTAGAACAAGATATGACTCTATATGAATGCCTCCAGCAGTGTACTGGGATATGCAATGAATCAAGAGTGACATGTAAGAAAATTATGAAGGTGGACTTGCCACAAATACAATGTCAACTACAAGATCATGCAAAAGCAATATGACAATGACGATGCGTGTCATACGAACGGAACGGTGGAAAGTTGCATGGCAATATATCTCGGAATGGCTATGGAAATGCCATAATAGGTAGGTATGGTGGCTGTTTTGAGGAAGGTATATGGTGGGTGTATGGTACCGGCGAAAGTTGTGCGGCACAAGAGAGGGCAGCAATGGTGGAAGGGTGGGAGTGCGTATAATCCATGGACTCAACATTAGTCATGAAGAACTCATATACTTATTGCAAAAATCTACAAGCCATCAAAAACAAAGTACTACGCGCATGCTCCTAGGGGGATAGATTTGTAGGAATAGACCATCGCTCGTCCCCGACCGCCACTCATAAGGAAGACAATCAATAAATAAAATTGTGCTCCAACTTCATCACAAAGCGGTTCACCATACGTGCATGCTACAAGAATCACAAACTTCAACACAAGTATTCTTTAAATTCATAATCACCCAACTAGCATGACTCTAATATCACCATCCTAATATCTCAAAACAATTATCAAGCATCAAATTGATCATAGCATCCAATTCACTTCTATGATAGTTTTTATTACCCAACTTGGATGCCCATCATTCTAGGACCAATTTTATAACCATAGAAAATACCATGTTGTTCTAAGAGACTCTCAAAATAATATAAGTGAAGCATGAGAGATCAACAATTTCTACAAAATTAAGCCACCGCCGTGCTCTAAAAAGATATAAGTGAAGCACTAGAGCAAAAACTATCTAGCTCAAAAGATATAAGTGAAGCACATAGAGTATTCTAATAAATTCCAATCAAGTGGGTTTCTCCCAAAAGGTGTGTACAGAAAGGATGACTGTGGTAATCTAAAAAGCAAAGACTAATGTCATACAAGACGCTCTAAGCAAAACACATATCATGTGGCAAATAAAAATATAGCTCCAAGTAAAGTTACAGATATAAGAAGACGAAAGAGGGGATGCCTTCCGGGGCATCCCCAAGCTTAGGCTTTTGGTTATCCTTGAATATATTGGGGTGCCATGGGCATCCCCAAGCTTAGGATTTTGCCACTCCTTATTCCATAGTCCATAAAATCTTTACCCAAAACTTGAAAACTTCACAACACAAAACTCAACAGGAAATCTCATAAGCTCCGTTAGTGCAAGAAAGAAAAACCACCACATAAGGTACTGTAATGAACTCATTCTTTATTTATATTGGTTTTAAACCTACTGTGTTCCAACTTTTCTATGGTTCATACCTCTACATACTAGCCATAGATGCATCAAAATAAGAAAACAACACACGAAAAACAGAATATGTCAAAAATAGAACAGTCTGTAGCAATCTGTAACTTTCGAATACTTCTGGAACTCTATAAATCCTACCAAAATAGTAAGTCCTAGGAAATCTGTCTATTGATCTATAGCACAATGAATCAACACAAAAGCACGTTTCTGTGATTTATTGATTTTTTTCGTGAGTGCAAAGTTTCTGTTTTTCAGCAGAATCAAATTAAATATCACCATAGGTTATCCTATAGGTTCTACTTGGCACAAACACTAATTAAAACATGAAAAAACATCTAAACAGAAGGTAGATGAAAAAAATTGTTAATAAACAGAAGCAAAAACAAGAAACAAAAATAAAATTGGGTTGCCTCCCAACAAGCGCTATCGTTTAATGCCCCTAGCTAGGCATAAAAGCGAGGATAGATCTAAGTAGTGCCATCTTTGGCACTCAATTCATAAGTAGCTCGCATGATAGATTCATAAGGTAATTTGACTTTCTTTCTTGGAAAGTGCTCCATGCCTTTCCTTAATGGACATTGGATTCTAATATTCCCTTCCTTCATATCAATAATTGCACCAATCGTTCTAAGGAAAGGTCTACCGAGAATAATAGGACAACAAAGATTGCAATCTATATCAAGAATGATAAAATCTATGGGCACATAATTCCTATTTGCAACGATAAGAACATCATTGATCCTTCCCATAGGCTTTTTAATGGTGGAATCCGCAAGGTGCAAATTTAAAGAGCAATCATCAAGATCATGGAAACCTAGAATATCACATAATCTTTTCGGAATAGTGGAAACACTAGCACCCAAATCACACAAAGCATAACACTCATGATCTTTAATTTTAGTCTTTATAGTAGGTTCCCACTCATCATTAAGTTTTCTAGGTATAGAAACTTCCAAATTAAATTTTTCATCATAAATTGCATCAAGGCATCAACAATATGTTTGGTAAAGGCTTTATTTTGACTATAAGCATCAGGAGAATTCAAAACGGATTGCAACAAGGAAATACAATCTTCTAAAGAACAATTACCATAATTAAATTCCTTCAAAATCCAAGATAGTGGGTTCAATGCTATTCAAAGTCTTGACCTCTCCAATCCCACTTTTACCAAATTTAGCATCAAGATCTAAAAACTCCGAATCATTGGGATGCCTTTTAACTAAAGTTGACTCATCTCTAGTCCCACTATTATTAAGATTCATATTGCAAAAAAAGATTTAATAGGGGACACATCAATAACTTTTAGATCTTCATCATTATTTTCTTCTAACTTTTCTGGTTTGGAAGCCATCCTATTGACTAAGGTGGCTTGCTTATCAGAAATTTGGGCTATAGATTTTTAAAGACGAGTAATTTGAGAGTTCAAACCATAAAATTCTTTAGACATATCATCAAGCTCTTTGTTCATATACCCCATAAAACTTTTTTGTTCTTTAAACTCCTTTCTAAAAAAATTATTATGCTCAAATTGCAAAGTCATAAAACTTCTAATGTTTGATTCAATCTCTTCCAACCTTCTAAGATGAAGGTCGGTGTTCTTAGGAAAAGCCATAAGGGCAAACAGGCACACAAGAAGACAAGCAAAAGAGAGGATTTTGGGAAAGAGAGGGTGAATAAAATGGCAAAGGTGAAGCGGGGGAGAGGAAAACGAGAGGCAAATGGCAAATAATGTAATGCGAGGGAGATGAGTTTGTGATGGGTACTTGGTATGTCTTGACTTGAGCAAAGACCTCCCCGGCAACGGTGCTAGAAATCCTTCTTGCTACGTCTTGAGCTTGTGTTGGTTTTCCTTGAAGAGGAAAGGGTGATGCAGTAATAGTAGCGTAAGTATTTCCCTCAGTTTTTGAGAACCAAGGTATCAATCCAGTAGGAGAATCCTCACAAGTCCCACACACCTACACAAACAAACAAGAACTCGCAACCAACACAATAAAGGGGTTGTCAATCCCTTCACGGCCACTTGCGAAAGTGAAATCTGATAGAGGTAATATGATAAGATAAATATATTTTTGGTATTTTATGATATAGATTGGAAAAGTAAAGATGCAAATAATAGTAGATTGAAAGCTTATATGATAAGATATAGACCCGGGGGCCATAGGTTTCACTAGTGGCTTCTCTCAAGATAGCATAAGTATTACGGTGGGTGAACAAATTACTGTCGAGCAATTGATAGAAAAGAGAATAATTATGAGATTATCTAGCCACGATCATGTATATAGGCATCACGTCTGTGACAAGTAGACTGACTCCTGCCTGCATCTACTACTACTACTCCACACATCGACCGCTATCCAGCATGCATCTAGAGTATTAAGTTCATAAAGAACAGAGTAACACATTAAGAAAGATGACATGATGTAGTGGGATAAACTCATGCAATATGATATAAACCCCATCTTTTTATCCTCGATGGCAACAATACAATACGTGCCTTGCTGCCCCTGCTGTCACTGGGAAAGGACACCGCAAGTTTGAACCCAAAGCTAAGCACTTCTCCCATTGCAAGAAAGATGAATCTAGTAGGCCAAACCAAACTGATAATTCGAAGAGACTTGCAAAGATAACTTAGTCACACATAAAAGAGTTCAGAGGAGATTGAAATATTTCTCATAGATAAACTTGATCATAAACCCACAATTCATCGGATCTCGACAAACACACCGCAAAAAGAGTTACATCAAATAGATCTCCAAGAAGATCAAGGAGAACTTTGTATTGAGATTCAAAGAGAGAGAAGAAGTCATCTAGGTAATAACTATGGACCCGAAGGTCTATGGTAAACTACTCACAACTCATCGAAGAAGCCTTGGATATGATGTAGAGGCCCTCCATGGTGGATTTCCCCTCCAGCGGAGCACCGGCGACGGCTCCAAGATGGGATCTAGCGGATACTGAAGGTTGCGGCGGTGGAAATAGTTTTTCGTGGTCTCCTCTGATGTTTTCGGGGTACATGGGTATATTGTGACGCCCCCGATTCAATCATACACTAATCATGCACACAAATGTGTACGATCAAGATCAGGGACTCACAGGAAGATATCACAACACAACTCTAAAACATAAATAAGTCATACAAGCATCATAATACAAGCCAGGGGCCTCGAGGGCTCGAATACAAGTGCTCGATCATAAACAAGTCAGCGGAAGCAACAATATCTGAGTACAGACATAAGTTAAACAAGTTTGCCATAAGATGGCTAGCACAAACTGGGATACCGATGGAAAGAGGCGCAGGCCTCCTCCCTGGGATCCTCCTAAACTACTCCTGGTCGTCGTCAGCAGCCTGCACGTAGTAGTAGGCACCTCCAGCATAGTAGGAGTCGTCGTCGACAGTGGCATCTGGCTCCTGGACTCCAACATCTGGTTGTGGCATCTGAGTAGAAGAGGAAAATGAGGGAAAAGAGGGAGCAAAGCAACCGTGAGTACTCATCCAAAGTACTCGCAAGCAAGGAGCAACACTACATATGCATGAGTATATGTGTAAGGAGGCAATATGAGTGGACTGAACTGCAGAATGCCAGAATAAGAGGGGGATAGCTAGCCCTATCGAAGACTACGCTTCTGGCAGCCTCCGTCTTGCAGCATGTAGAAGAGAGTAGATTGAAGTCCTCCAAGTAGCATCGCATAGCATAATCCTACCCGGCGATCCTCCCCTCATCGCCCTGTGGAAAAGCGATCACCGGGTTGTCTGTGGAACTAATCTGGGTGTGTTTTATTAAGTATCCGGTTCTAGTTGTCATAAGGTCAAGGTACAACTCCGGGTCGTCCTTTTATCGAGGGACACGGCTATTCGAATAGATTAACTTCTCTGCAGGGGTGCACCACATAACCCAACACGCTCGATCCCATTTGGCCGGACACACTTTCTTGGGTCATGCCCGGCCTCGGAAGATCAACACGTCGCCGCCCCACCTAGGCCTGTGATCACCTCCCAAGTGATCACGGCCCGATAGTATAGCAAGGCAGACTGACAAGAATGTAGGGCCAATGATGATAAACTAGCATCCTATACTAAGCATTTAGGATTGCGGGTAAGGTATCAACGACTGTAGCAAGAATGACAGGCTATGCAACAGAATAGGAGTAACCGAACAGTAACATGCTACACTACTCTAATGCAAGTAGTATAGAGAAGAATAGGCGATATCTGGTGATCAAAGGGGGGGGGGGCTTGCCTGGTTGCCCTGGAAAGAAGGACGAGTCGCCAACACCGTAGTCGAACTGGGGGTCGCCGGCAGTCTCGGAGTCTATCGGAAAGGAGTAACGGAGAGGGAACACGATAAATAACAGAGCAATCAAAGCATCACAAAGTGTAACAAGACAATACACGGTGTTCGGCGTCCCCTAACGCGGTAGTAGGTGATACCGGTGAAGGGGGGAAACATTCGGGAAAGTATTCCCGGTGTTTCGCGTTTTCGGACAGACGGACCGGATGGGGAAAGTTGCATGTTTGCTATGCCATGGATGTGTGGTGGACGAACAGGCTGCATATCCGGGTTCGTCTTGTTTTTCTGATCAACTTTCATGTAGAAAACTTTTTCATCCAAGTTACGGTTTATTTTCTATAATTTTTCAAAGTTTTAAATGATTTTCTAGATTTTTTTATTTAATTTTAATTTCAAAAATCAGCAGTTAAAAACTGGGTGCATCCGGTGCAGTGCACCAGAGGTGCACCAGTGAGGCTGACCAGTGGGTCCAGTCAACTGCTGACCCAGCAGTTGACTGGTCCACGGTTGACCAGTCAAAGGTCTTGTGGGACCCGGTTGTCATACCCTGTAATATTTTAACAGTGTCTAGTTAATTTCTAATTAGGCTTATTAGAGGGTGGCCCACGTGTCTTAAAGCTATATCTAATCTACTAAAAAAATGAACTTAATCAAATGGGGTCCATACGTCATATTGTAGCAACTAACCTAACTAGTACTACCAATTAGTCCTAATCTAATTAGCACGGCCGACCACTGGTGGCTGTGCACACCACGAACACAGCAATGCCGCCATGGTCATTAGCAGCAGCAAGTAGTGCACAGCAGCGGCAGCAGCTAACAATAGCAGCAGCGGCAGAAGCTAAACATCACAGGGCAGCAGCTAAGCAGCGGCAGAAATAGAAGGCAGCGACAGGGGCGGCGCTAGGCGGCGGGCGGCAGCAGGAGCGGCGCTAGGCGATGGCCGGCGAGCAGCGGCACGCGGAGGCGAGGTCAGGCCGGGCGCGCGGGCAGCAGTACGCAGCAGGAGCAGCTCACGCACACACGTATGTATGCGTACAGGCGAGCTCGGATGTGCTCAGGGACGGCAAACGGTGACAGAATCGAGATGGGGGAAGAAGGGATTCAGAGGAGTTGCTCACCGTGAGTCCATTGGCACGCTCGGGGAGGGTCGGGGTGGACCGGAGAGGCGGTGGTGATGGTGAGACGCGATGGCCAGATGAAGAAGACGAAGACTGCGTCGGCTACGCAGCTCCCTGCCTCGTTCCAATGCCCTGAACGGACACGGTAGCGCGCAGCCAACCTTCAGGATGTGCTCCAGTACGCCGGAGAGGCTGGTGGACGCGTCAACGACAGCGAGGCAGCGGTGACCGTGTGAGCTTGCGAGCTCAAAATCGAGCCAGAGGAGAGGGGGGCAATGGGGATCGAGGGGGGAATGAATGAGGGCGAGCTAGGGTTTCTGGGGAACGCCTTAGTAGGCCGAGGGAGGGTGCGGATGGCCGGCATGTGGCCCTGGCGCCATGGATGGCCGGCACGCACAGTTGCGCCTCTCCTCTGCAAGAGGTAGAGGAAAAGGCCGGTCAGTTGGGCTGGGCCTGGTACAGTGTTAGTAGTGGGCTTAGTGAACAGGGGGGATTTCCCCCTTTCTTTTATTTTGCTTTCTGTTTTATTCTTTTCTTTTTACTTACTTTACCTTTACTATTTTCTATTATTTTCAATATAATTTAGTTTTAGTAAAATATAAAGTTAGTTCCTAAATTAGTGTTACTACATATTCTAATGCCACAAAAACTTGGGCAACTAGATAAAATAGTTTAATATTTTATTAATCATAAAAGGCATAAAATTAATTGTTTTTCTACTATTTTATTTACTTTGGGACAATCAAACACTTCCAAAGAGGTTGGTTTCTCCACCATAATTACATAAACATTATTCGGCTCACTCCGTACATTTTAGTTTTAATATTTGAAAACTTTTATTGTTTGCTTGATTTTGGATTTGAATTTGAACCGGTTTCGAACTAACGCGAGATTAGCAACAGTAACCGAGGTGACATGGCATCATTAACGTGGAATTACTGTAGCCTAATTATCCGGGCGTCACAAATCTCCTCCACTACAAGAAATCTCGTCCCGAGATTTAAGAGGGGAATTGAGGGGGAAGGGATTTGGCTACAAAATTCTAACGAGCGTTCGGAATCTTGGTTGCTCTTCTTGAAGCGGTCGATCCATTATGTTGATGTCTTCATTTCTCTGCTTCAGATCATCATGATGTACTACACATCCTTTCTTCGGGATCTTCATCGTACTTACGGAAAGAATAAGGGGCGGGCATTCTGGGAGAACGGACCTCTGCAAGGTTGACTATCTGGTCGATAACATCGAGGAAGATGGCGGAAGTAACTCTCAAATTTAAACTTAAGAAAATATCAAGAGCAAAGTAAGGAGGTATCGTGTGAAGTTTCGAGCGTGCAGGCAATCGTTTGATGCCTGAAACAGGGCGTGGAAGGGGTTCAGAGCAATAGGTATAAGTATTGTGTCCGATACCAGAATTGATGATCTCTCAGAAGGTGGCTCGTGAGTCACATACGAGGCCAAGTGCGAGGAACAACCTTAAGAATAGGGGGTGTATAGGATAGTCAGGTTTCGATCCTGTGGAACTATGGGTTATGGGCCCACCGTGTGGGTTAAAAGTAGGAAGGCGCTGATGCCTTGCACGATCATGCAAGTAAGGCATGTCAGAGCGTAGCCTGTCAGTTATATGTTAGCAACAACGTCGGTACCAAGGGCGAGGGACAAAGAGAATCATTCTCCTGTTCGTTGAACGAGGCGGACCAATAGGCAAAGTTCTCGTCCATCGATGGTTACCGGAATGTCGTCAACAATAGTAACAGGGTCTTACCGACATGATTGTACACCTAGGTGTTTACATATGCAGAAGAATATTACTACTTAGATCATATAGGTCACCAGAAAGGTTAAACAAAACAATGGAAAGGAAAATGTGTTTAAACACATATTTCAAGGGTATATCCTTCCCAAGGACAAGCAGAGCATGATATCCATGACAGGATATAATGTAGAAAACTCTTTAGGTAGGGGAGAGAAATTTCATGACATTACCCATACAATGGTGTTTGGATAATTGAGCAGGAAACATTTAGCATTGGCTTCAGATGTTCTTGTTGAAAATCGAAGTACCATAGACATGCTTCGAAATAGCATTGACATGGTCATCAGGTGAAGATCAGACTTTGGGAACACAAAGGATCCATCAGGAACAACTTATAGAATAAGTCTTGCAATTTCCTCATGGAAGGATGGATAGCCTTGCTGAAAAGGATTCTATAACAATAGGGCCTTGGGCCAGGTGTGCTAGGCATGACATCACCTTACCGGGTCATATAAAGACCAATGTTATAACTCTTGGAAATATGTTCCAACCATCATATCCGACCGAGATTCCGATCTGATTGGTGTCAGGATACCTTAGACTCAGGATGCCTGAGAAGAAAGGTGCAACACAAATTGTCAAGATGACAAGGTAAGATTCTCGAGAATTGTTCTATGGAAGCGAGCTCCGAAACAAGAGTTCATTATTAAGTCAAGGAGAGGTGAGCAGGTGGCTGATTGACTCAGCGACAATTCATTGAGATTTCCAAAAAGATGGATTTCCATAATTGTGTGAACAAGGAGATAACATGAGTCAGATCAAATGATATAATGATGTATGCTCGAGGAAAACATACACAATTTAACAATGATAGAAGGGTGCACCCGAAAATCTGGACTAGGTAGCACCATCAATGTTTGAATGATGATTCAATAAGCAATAGACATAGAATGAAACTATCGACCATTAACTTCAAAGCAATATGGTTGCCAGAAGGGCAGAATCCAAACAGTATTGTTCACTTGTAGGTGTCCCGGTTAGAATTGACACGGGGACCAAGAATAGACTGATGATGGCAATAAGTATCACTTGTATCAAGAATTCTTAAGGGCTGGTGAAATTCTCGCGACCATCTTGACATAAAAGACGGTGGTACACAAAGGTAGAACATAATACCAGCTGGATAGCAAGTTGCATCCATAACATGAACAAGTTTGTGGTGAAAGAAAGGTAATGATGTTGTCGATGGTAACTCAAATTACCAAGGGACGAGGATGGTGCTTATCATCTAGAACTCGATTGGTAACCCGAAAGGAGTCAAAATGTTGAAGATGATCATGACAAATTTTGTCGAGAGGTTATATGAAGAAGCAATCCAACAACGACTGCATCAAGCAAAAGGACTGATGCAGCGAACCACATATACGACACAAACTCGGAATCAAGTTTGTGGTTCAAGATGAAATGATAAGACGAGGAAATTCGACGTAAGCTTAGCTCATCGTTGAAAATTGTGCTCCGGGAAGAAGGACCAGATAGCACAGTTAAAATTTAGCACGATAATGATATAGCCGATCAGGCTAGGAATGACTTGAAGGATTATTAAGCTCATAAGCAACAAAGATTACTTAGAGTTATTGAACCAGAGTGCGGAATCGGTTCACTTACCGGTGTTCTTGAGTGACTAACAACTCAGAACCCCTAAAAAATTGGAATCAGTGAGAAATAATAGCTGATGAAGATTCATAAGATGCAACACAATTCTTAGATATTCTCGAGATACCAGAGGGTAATACTCGACGGTAGATCAATGGTAGAGGTTGGACTGGTGTATTGACTTGCAAAAGACAAGTGCTTTAACTTGTCCGAGAAATGGGATCAAAGAGAAAATATGGTCAGAACCACGATTGCATAGGATCAACTCATAGATACCAGATGATATTATATCAGCTAGATAATCATTTTGCAAGAAGCTTTCGAGATGGTCTACATCATTTTCATGGGCATGAACACAAAGTTCAAGGTAGACTCCCACTACTTTAATGCATATCATTTCTTTCACCTCTCGCTTTGATAAAACTGTAGTGTTGGAATTTTATTTGGTGGAACACCGAAAGAGTATTAATTGTGAAAACTTTCGAGTTCTCACGGATTAGGGGAAGGCATAGGTTCAACCCATCGGGCATCTTAGTAACATATACTATAAGTTTCAAAAGTAAGTACACAAGCTCGAAAGCAGAGCATGGTTGGCCAAGCAGAGGATACAATTTACCAAAGGCATTATGTATCAGGGGAAGATCTCACAAGGTGATTGAATATGAAGGACACTGTCAGATAAAATCCAACAATGGATTGGGAGATCCACAACAGAGCTGATGTGAGTATCGGTACTCACATAGAGGAATAAAGAATGCAAAGGCATCAGATTCAAGAATCACCTGATTAGTCTGATGCTTAAATAGAAAGAAATTATGGTTTCCAAAACGAAGGATCAGAAGCAGACACTCTGATCAAGGATGGATAAGTTGAAAACACTTAGTTGGACAATCAATAAAGGTTTGAATTGCCGAGAACCAACTCATGTCTGGAATGACGCCTGAGCCGGAAAGATAATCTTAAAAAGAATAACCTGATGACTGCGTGCGTACGCACACATTGAATCAATAGGCTCAAAATGACCAAGACAAGGGATGTTAACAAGGACTACTAGTCATATGGAATTAACCATAATGCAAGCAGACAAGAGTTTCAAGAGTAACAAGCTGCTGAGAATTTTCGAAAAATCAAATAGTACTTCGAAGACTTTAGTGAAGCACATGAACAATTGAGAAGAACGGATCCTCGATAATTGTGAGGAAAAACACGTAAGGGTTTTCATGCGAAATAAAACTGCAAGACAGTAAACTCAAAGGATTCTCGGGACAACGGCAAATATTTCGAGGCATCTTGTAACAACAAGAGTGACGAGGAATGATCAAGAGAATGACAAGTGCATACAGATATCCATAGGGATATATCGGTGACAGTGGATTGCAAAGGCGATGAGCGCAAGGGTCTCGGGAAAATATCGAGGGATATCCTTAGAATCTTTTGACGAAGCAGATGATCTTCCGAAATGAGGGCTCTCCGGGGGGGCGGGGGGGGGGGGAATAGTTACGAGAACCTAGAGTTAGAGTTAGCAAAATCATTTAACCCGAATAGAAGGGAGATTAGAGTCCCAGAATATAGACCGAGGAATAAAAGATCCTAATACCACCCAATGGCGACGTGGACCCATAGGCTGCACAGCCATGTTAGTAAAAGTTTTGCAATGACTAGACTCAACTTCGACCAAGGAGTGTGGAAGAGGGATTCCTACAGGCAGTCGGCTCTGATACCAACTTGTGACGCCCCCGATTCAATCCTACACTAATCATGCACGCAAATGTGTACGATCAAGATCAGGGACTCACGGGAAGATATCACAACACAACTCCAAAACATAAATAAGTCATACAAGCATAATAATACAAGCCAGGGGCCTCGAGGGCTCGAATACAAGTGCTCGATCATAGACGAGTCAGCGGAAGCAACAATATCTGAGTACAAACATAAGTTAAACAAGTTTGCCATAAGATGGCTAGCACAAACTGGGATACCGATCGAAAGAGGCGCAGACCTCCTGCCTGGGATCCTCCTAAACTACTCTTGGTCGTCGTCAGCAGCCTGCACGTAGTAGTAGGCACCTCCAGCGTAGTAGGAGTTGTCGTCGACAGTGGCGTCTGGCTCCTGGACTCCAACATCTGGTTGCGGCATCCGAGAAGAAGAGGAAAATGAGGGAAAAGAGGGAGCAAAGCAACCGTGAGTACTCATCCAAAGTACTCGCAAGCAAGGAGCTACACTACATATGCATGAGTATATGTGTAAGGAGGCAATATGAGTGGACTGAACTGCAGAATGCCAGAATAAGAGGGGGATAGCTAGCCCTATCGAAGACTACGCTTCTGGCAGCCTCCGTCTTGCAGCATGTAGAAGAGAGTAGACTGAAGTCCTCCAAGTAGCATCGCATAGCATAATCCTACCCGGCGATCCTCCCCTCGTCGCCCTGTGGAAAAGCGATCATCGGGTTGTCTGTGGAACTTATCTGGGTGTGTTTTATTAAGTATCCGGTTCTAGTTGTCATAAGGTCAAGGTACAACTCTGGGTCGTCCTTTTACCGAGGGACACGGCTATTCGAATAGATTAACTTCCCTGCAGGGGTGCACCACATAACCCAACATGCTCGATCCCATTTGGCTGGACACACTTTCCTGGGTCATGCCCGGCCTCGGAAGATCAACACGTCGCCGCCCCACCTAGGCCTAACAGAGAGGTCAGCACGCCGGTCTAACTCCTATGGCGCAGGGGTCTGGGCCCATCGCCCATTGCACACCTGCATGTTGCGAGGGCGGCCTGAAGCAGACCTAGCAACCTCCATTACAAAGGAAGTCACGTTACGCGGTCCAATCAGGCGCGCGCCGCTCAGTCGCTGACGTCTAGAAGGCTTCGGCTGATACCACGATGTCGAGTGCCCATATCTTTCCCACATGGTTGGTTAGTGCGTATAGGCCAGTGGCCAGACTCAGATCAAATACCTAGATCTCGTTAAGCGTGTTATTATGAAACAACCGCGAACGCCGACCAGGGCCAGGCCCACCTCTCGCCTAGGTGGTCTCAACCTGCCCTGTCGCTCCACCACAAAGTAACAGTCGGGGGACGTTGGGAACCCAGGCCCACCTCTACCGGGATGGAGCCACCTGTCCTTCTAGCCCCCACATCGAAATCACTTGCGGGTACTCAACGAGCTGACCCGACTTTAGTCACCATCTGTATAGTATGTATATATGTATAGTATATACCTGTGATCACCTCCCAAGTGATCACGCCCCGATAGTATAGCAAGGCAGACTGAAAAGAATGTAGGGCCAATGATGATAAACTAGCATCCTATACTAAGCATTTAGGATTGCGGGTAAGGTATCAACGACTGTAGCAACAATGACAGGCTATGCAACAGAATAGGAGTAACCAAACAGTAACATGCTACACTAATCTAATGCAAGCAGTATAGAGAAGAATAGGCGATATCTGGTGATCAAAGGGGGGGCTTGCCTGGTTGCCCTGGAAAGAAGGACGAGTCGCCAACACCGTAGTCGAACTGGGGGTCGCCGGCAGTCTCGGAGCCTATCGGAAAGGAGTAACGGAGAGGGAACACGATAAAAAACAGAGCAACCAAAGCATCACAAAGTGTAACAAGACAATACACGGTGTTCGGCGTCCCCTAACGCGGTAGTAGGTGATACCGATGAAGGGGGGAAACATTCGGGAAAGTATTCCCGGTGTTTTGCGTTTCCGGACAGACGGACCGGATGGGGAAAGTTGCATGTTTGCTATGCTAGGGATGTGTGGCGGACGAACGGGCTGCGTATCTAGATTCGTCTCGTTTTTCTGATCAACTTTCATGTAGAAAACTTTTTCATCCGAGTTACGGTTTATTTTCTATAATTTTTCAAAGATTTAAATGATTTTCTAGATTTTTTTATTTACTTTTAATTTCGAAAATCAGCAGTTAAAAACTGGGTGCACCTGGTGCAGTGCACCAGAGGTGCACCAGTGAGGCTGACCAGTGGGTCCAGTCAACTGCTGACCCAGCAGTTGACTGGTCCACGGTTGACCAGTCAAAGGTCTTGTGGGACCCGGTTGTCATACCCTGTAATATTTTAACAGTCTAGTTAATTTCTAATTAGGCTTATTAGAGGGTGGCCCACGTGTCTTAAAGCTATATCTAATCTACTAAAAAAATGAACTTAATCAAATGGGGTCCATACGTCATATTGTAGCAACTAACCTAACTAGTACTACCAATTAGTCCTAATCTAATTAGCACGGCCGGCCACTGGTGGCTGTGCACACCACGAACACAGCAATGCTGCCATGGTCATTAGCAGCAGCAAGTAGTGCACAGCAGCGGCAGCAGCTAACAATAGCAGCAGCGGCAAAAGCTAAGAAGCTAAACATCACAGGGCAGCAGCTAAGCAGCGGCAGAAACAGAAGGCAGCGATAGGGGCGGCGCTAGGCGGCGGGCGGCAGCAGGAGCGGCGCTAGGCGATGGCCGGCGAGCACCGGCACGCGGAGGCAAGGTCAGGCCGGGCGCGCGGGCAGCAGTACGCAGCAGGAGCAGCTCACGCACACACGTATGTATGCGTACAGGCGAGCTCGGATGTGCTCAGGGACGGCAAACGGCGACCGAATCGAGATGGGGGAAGAAGGGATCCGGAGGAGTTGCTCACCGCGAGTCCATTGGCATGCTCGGGGAGGGTCGGGGTGGACCGGAGAGGCGGTGGTGATGGTGAGATGGCGACGGCCGGATGAAGAAGACGAAGACTGCGTCGGCTACGCAGCTCCCCGCCTCGTTCCAATGCCCTGAACGGACGCGGTAGCGCGCAGCCAACCTCCAAACTGTGCTCCCGTACGCGCGGAGAGGCTGGTGGATGCGTCAACGACGGCGAGGCAGCGGTGACCGTGTGAGCTTGCGAGCTCAAAATCGAGCCAGAGGAGAGGGGGACAATGGGGATCGAGGGGGGAATGAATGAGGGCGAGCTAGGGTTTCTGGGGAACGCCTTAGTAGGCCGAGGGAGGGTGCGGATGTCAGGACCCCGACTCAATGCCACATCGATCTAGCATGTAACACCTCATATCACTTTGCGGCCTCACGCACGGTATTCCCACGGGTGTCGCCTTACCTTTACCCGGGACCGTTTGCGCCTTTTGGCACACGTATAAGACAGTGTCGCTAGCATCCATATGATAAGGAGCCCGGGCTGACATGGCTAGTCGTAAACCCAAAGTGGCACAAACTTACAGGGACAGGAATCCATGACCCAGCATCGAACGTGTCGGTCATCAGCGAGTGAATCCAGGCTGTAGCACTAGGCTAGCAGGACTCCGGTGAACCGGGCTGTAGCGGACTAACAGGACTCCGGTATTCATCGCATGACATTTCCCCAAAGGGATAGACACAGGAACGAAGAAGGACACATGCCGGCCAGCCTAAGTGTTCCGGAGCAGTAGCAAGCTACCATGGCTCGGTGGAAACACTAGGAGACATTTCCCGGTAAGAGAGGCTACTAAAGATAAACAACTAGATAGTCAGATCACACACATACCAAGCATTTCAATAACATACACACAATATGCTCGATATGTGCAATACAACATGGCATCACAAAATGACTCTACGACTCAAGTAGTTTATTCAATAGGCTCCGAGGAGCGAGATATTACAAACATGGGTCTCATGACCCAACAATCAGAGCATACAAGTCAAAGCACAAGCGGAAGCTTAACATGTCTGAGTACAGACAACTATAAATGAAAAAGGCTGAGAACCCTGACTATCTACCAGATCCTGCCGAGGGCACAAGATCGTAGCTGAGGTAACAAGCTAAACGTCGAAGTCCACGTGGAACTACTAGTGAGACTGAAGTCTCTCTGCAAAAACATAAATTAAGCAACGTGAGTACAAATGTACCCAGCAAGACTTACATCAGATCTATCTACATATGCATCATTATCAACAAAGGGGTGGTGGAGTTTAACTGCAGCAAGCCAGCTTTGACTCGGTGGCTAACCTGAACTACGACTGCAAGTAACTCTTTTGAGGTGGCGCACACGAGTCCACATATTCACCATATCAATACACCACTATGGATCCGCTCCCGTCTCCCTACGAGAACGCCATCCATAGCACTCACGCTTATCTTGCGTATTTTAGAGTATCCACTTTCACTTGTCTATGAACTATGCAAGGGGTCCAAGTTTCCATATCCGAGGAATCCAGCTATTCGAATAGATAATGCTAACCCTGCAGGGGTGTACTTCTTCACACACGCTTTCGCCACTTATCGCCCTGTACACGTCATGTACCTCGGCAACCTTCAAGCGGAAGCCGGGCGAGGGAGTCGTCCACGACCTGACTAACCGAACAAGTCTCTAGTCCAGGTTTATCGCCTATTCGGGTTCCATCCGCAAGGAGATCCGGCCGGGGTGTCGCTCACGGCCCCAAACGATGTGAGCAGGGTTCCCAAGCCCACCATCCGGGTGCCACTTGGTACACCATGCCACTGTGCCTAGTCTGTCCCAAGCCCACCTGTACCGGGTGCCACTTGGTAGACTACTAACACCACCTACAAACACCAGAAACTAGTTGCAACTCCTGGACAGAGATCATGTTGATTAATAAGTCGAGAGAGTCAATTAAGGATCCCAATGTGTGGTACTAGCTGTTCATGGATCACAAACACAGAACTCAGTTCCTGAGGACGGCTGCAATGAGACAACCCACCATGTACTCCTACATGGCCTCTCACCGCTACCTTTACCAAATCGTGTTCACACACTTAGCTCACACACGGTAGGACATGTTCACACGCCTCTGATTCATCCCCGATGAATCAGACCTGACTCAACTCTAAGCAGTAGCAGGCATGACAAACAAGCATGAATGAGTAGGCACATCAGGGCTCAAACAACTCCTACTCATGCTAGTGGGTTTCATCTATTTACTGTGGCAATGACAGGTCATGCAGAGGATAAAGGGCTTCAGCTACCGCAACAAGTAACAGATGAATCGTTGTTGTCCTAATGCAATAAAAGAGAGCAGGAGCGAGAGAGTGGGATTTTATCGGAATGAACAAGGGGGTTTTGCTTGCCTGGCACTTCTGAAGATAGTATAGCTCTTCATCGGTGTCATCGATCGCATCGCCGGTATCACGTCTATCGAGAGGGGACAAATACCGACAAACAAGAAAGAACACAATTAATGCAATGCACAATATGATGCATGCTCATGACATGGAAATATGAATGTGTTTTGAGCTAATGCAACTAGCAACAGATTAAATGAAGTTGGTTTGAATACAAGATTCAAATTCAAACTCCATATGTGATTATTCAAATGCCATTTAATTGATTTGTGCTATACAGCAGCTATAAGTTGTTCTAACATGCATGAAAATGGTACAGATGGATTCCTTGAATTTTTCTGATAATTTTTCATATATAAATTATTTAATTTGGAGTTACGGTTGAATTTCTATGATTTTTAGAAGTTTTAGGCATTTTCTGGAATTTCCTGAATATTTAGAATTAAAATAATTCCAGAAAATGCATTACTGCATCAGCACTACGTCAGCATGACGTAAGCGAGTCAGCGGGGTGCGGTCCAGGTCAAACCTGACCAGTGGGGTCCACTGGTCAGTGACTGGGGGCTGGTTAGTGCCGCTGACGTGTGGGCCCAGTCAACGGCCACGTCAGCGCGGTCAAAACTGACGCGTGGGGCCACTGCAATTAGATTAAACCTAATCTATTTTAGTTAGCCGGTTAGTTAAGCGATGGGGCCCGGCTGTCTGTGACACGATGCGGTGGTTAGTGGCTAATTAAGCCAGCCACGTCAGCTGGCCGGAGTTTAGCCGGCAACGACCACAGAGCACGGCGGGGGCACGCCGGACTTGTGCTAGGGCATCGGATTCGCGCGCTGAGGGCACCGGGGCGTAGCCCGGGCTCTCCCGCATCTGATGGGGTAGGTGGGAGGCTGCGGGGATGTCGGGGCTCGCCGGAACGGAGCTCGCGGCGGCGCCGGAGTTCGGGTGGTAACGGGCGCGAGGCCCTGGTGGGGTTTTGGATAAGCTAAGCTGCGCATGGGCTTCCTGTGAGCCCCACGAGCTCAAAGCCGTGCTCGGACGCGACCGAAACAAGCCATGGCCGCGGCGGCAACATGGCCGGCGGCAGCGAGCTCCGGTTGCGGTGAGACGGCGGGTACAGCATGGGGGCGAGCGAATGGAGAGAGGGAAAACAGAGAGGAGCTCACGGCGGTTGCGACGGTGGCCTCGGGAAGCTCGGGGAGGGACTGGAGTCGGCGGGGCGACGATGGGGATCCACGGCGGCCGGAGGCGGAGATGGCGACGGCGATGGCTCCACGGGGCGCTTCGGCTTGTGTGGCTCGGCGAAGGGCTTCAGCGCAAGGAGGCGGAGCTTGTGGGCTAGTCGGGGAAGCGAGGGAGAGGCGGTGGCCGCGGCAGCAGCAAGCGGCGGTGACGGCAGCGTTTGCTAGCGGAAGAACAGAGGAGGGGGGGAGTGTTCGGGGAAGAGAGAGGGAGCAGCAAGGGAGGAAGAGGAGCGAGGGGACACGAGGCGTCGTCGTGGCATCGCTAGGGAGGCCGGGGGAAGCAGGAGGTGGTGTGCGGTGGCCGTGCGCGCGTCGGCACGCGCTCATCCTCCTGGCAGAGGAGGAAGGCGACAGAGAAGGAGGCGGTGGTGGGCTGGGCCGCTGGAGGAGCTGGGCCAGCTAAGTGGGCGCCAGGTAAGTGGCTGGGCTTCTCTCTTTTTTTATATTTCTGTTCTGTTTTCTATTTAATTGCCACTAAATTCAAATTCAAACAAATTTGAAAACAGTGCCAAAACTCCCCTGGATAATTTTATGTCACTTAAGGTCTACTCCTCATAAACATAAAATATCTCAGGGCATTTGAAAATATATTCATTATATATTATGAATATAACTCCAAATTCAAATAAAATATTGATTTAAAATCAGAGCCCAAATAATTCCTTAGAAATGTCCCAAAATTTTGGTTTGATTTATAACTCTTGCCAAAATTGTCAGAGCTATTTCTAGGGCATTTTGGATTTACTGATTGCAATTTTAGGGTTTCTTGCCCCTTTATTAAAATGATTTCCGAGGCTTTCAATTTCCTCAATTCAAATTTCATTTGAATTTAAACATGATGCACACATGGAAGCAAGCATAGGTCAGGCCAGAACTAGGGATGTGACAACTCACCCCCACTAAACAAGAATCTCGTCTCGAGATTCAAGCGTAGGGTAAGATGAAGGGGAAACGCAAACTAGTATAATCTTCACGATCCAGGTTGCACTTCAAATGAACGTTGATTCGATCACCATCTTTGTCCCGTCGTCTTGCTCTGAGAACTCCAGCTAGCATGACAGCAAGAGGAAAAGGACAACTCCGGAAGAATCGATCTTCTCGAAGATCAATCAACTTAGGATCAGCTCACCAAGTGAGTCATAGCAACATCTCTTGAGCTGAGACACGAAGCATACATCTGAAAAAATGGAGTGAGACAGATGACGAGGGCTCGCTAAGTAGACAACAATTCCAGACTTAAGAATGTGGTGATCGGTTGTCAACGTAGCGAGGAGTTGAGTTGCCATGATACCACAACGAGGCACCTTAGGGATGGTGACTCGTAGAAATATCCCCTTAAGTGGCAAAAAGAATTACCTTTGATACAGAGATCATTGAAACTCTTTAAACCAGCCTAAGGCAATTCTCGAGCGATCGTTTGGAGGGGGTCGGTAGAATGGCATACTCGGACTTGAATGATGTGGATTACCTTGTTGAAGACAACGTAATGGATGAATTTGCTTATCACCGGAAATGGAAGAGACCCATGGTAGAATGGCACATTGGCGGTGCAAGCTGGGAACAAAATGCAAATGCTGGGAATGATTCTGGTAACTGGGGAAGAACCCAACAATAGAGAGTGAATTCACTGTTTGAGAAGTTATAGCATAACTGAGGAAGTTGAGAGCAACCCTAGTTAATGCCGATGGTAACACCTAACGCTTGTGCGTGCTCTCAAGAACTTGAGCATTTCCATATTCATCAAGGTTTTACCAACATCCGTGTCAAGGATCCTGGCAACACAACATACTACCATGATGGATGGTGATGGAGGATGCCGATGCGAAAGAAGATAACACTTTCTCAGATTTCACCTTAGGGAGGCCAAGGGATCAAAATCTGGATGATTGACCGAGAGACATTTAGCACTCCGCTTCTAATGCTCTCCTTGATGTGCTAGCGTAACCCATTTACATGGTTTGGTATCTAGAACATCAAGTAAAAGATCGGACTTCGGGAGCATAAACGAAAATCCATAATGAACAACTAGGGAGTAAATCCTACGAAATCCTTATGGGGAGGTGGCTAACTTCTTCAATCAAGATACTACAATAATAGGTCTTTCGGCTGGGTGGTGCTGGCCACGACATCCACTTTACCAGTTATCGAGGGACCAATATTACAGTTCTTGGGGAAATGTTCCAACCATCATATCTGCCTGAGATTCAGATCTGGTTGGTGTCAGGATATTCCAGACTCATCGAGTCTAGGAAAAAAATGAAAGTTTGCAACACAAATCGACGAGATGACGCTGCGAGATTCTCGGGGAATGAACTACGATAGCAAGCTCCAAAACATGAGCTGGTTCTGCTACAAATATGTGAACACGTTGTCCCAGACAAAACATTATCACATGGTAGTCTTACAATAAAACACTACCGAGTTTCAGGTGGGGAACCATAATCGAGGATATTGAAGTCCTTGCATAAGGCATGCTCTTAAGAAGGAACTTCCTTTCCTTGAACAAATCAATCAGTGGCTTGGTGTGCTAGGGGATACATATGGAATGAAGATGATCAGTCTTTCAGACCATAGAATACTTCGCACATGCATGACTGACTTGGGATGATTCTAGAGGAAACGAAACAAACCTTTCTCAAATTCACGATGGCAACTTACACCAAATGCACATGAATTAGAGGAAGTCACTTCTTACATCCGACATATGCTTCATGAGCTAGCACGAAAAAAATGCTTTCAAAAGTTTCCAACACTAGCTTAATGTTCAACAAAATCATGGAGGAGATAAGGATGTTGTCAATGGGCTCAACAACAATTCATCCGGGTTCCCTTTTAAAAGGAATTCCATAGTTAAGTGAACACGGTGATAGCATTGGTCAGACCAAAAGATGTAATGGTGTATGCTCGAGGAAAATCCACGAGTAAGACAACATTACGAACATTGTTGGTTCTGATTTGATTTGACGATAACCCATACTCAAATCAAAGTTTTTATAAGGCAATGGGTCCAATAACTGATCACAGGGACCAATCGCTGAAGATATCATCGTTCTTCAGCTCACACAAACACAAGATATCCCTTTTGAAAAATGAACTAGGTTAGGCAAGCTTTTATCTTCCAACTCTCCAAGTTGCTGTTCCGCTTAACCATCTAGCTCAGGGGTATCCAACACAGACTCTTGGAGAAGGGGTGGTTTACAGGAATAAACCAACTTGATCACGAACTCAACATAGCGGTCAGATGACAACCTGGTAATACTTCCGAGAAGATATACGGAAAATAACGAACCACCGATATGTTACTAAGCTCGAGAACAACCTTGCTTTTCAGGGCAAGATGATATGATCAAATGAGCGAGGACTTGACAAAATCCTAACTCATCAATCAAGGAGTGCACCAGGAAATAAGGACTAGGTAGCACAATCAGTCTTAGAATGATGATTCAAGAACCAACACACTAGGAATGAAATTATTGTCCATTAACTACCAAACAACAGAGTTGCTAGCAGTATTGATTTCACACACCATGATTCACTTGTCGGCATTCCAGTTACAATAACACAGGAACCGAGGAATGAACAATGATGGCAAGAAGTATCACTGTACCAAGAGTTCATAGGATGGTGTGCAATTCCTACAATAATCCCGATATAAAAGATGGTAATACTCCAAGGAAGAACAGAGCAAAAGCTGGATTGGCATTTTGATCTGCGGAGTACAACTGCTAAGACCCAATCCTGGATATGGATGAGGTACTGGAGTTCATTTCTCCTAGTCATCCTGAATAGAATGGCTTAACGGACCACAAGAATAACGAGCATCGGTGAACACGAATGCACGACATCAACTTGACTATCAACTGATAGACAAGGATCAAAATACAACTACAGAGGGACAACTCAAAGGAACATACGATTTTCTGAGTTGTGGATGCATGGTTTAGCATGTCGAGCGAAGTTCAACATATTTCTTCCGGATAACCCATGCAGAAAGGTAGAACTGGCAGAGCCACAATATATAATGGAGAACTCATCAAGAATAATCCTGTTGTGATATTTCAGTTCAACGAGGAACTTCTGCCATAAGTAGTTCATGGTATTTGGAAGAAGAAGATACCACGGACTTCAAGGACTATCGCAAAGGTTACTAATATCCTAAAGGCACTAGCAATTACTATCAACATGAAGTAGGTAGAGTGAATCTCGGGTTCAAGAACCCAGGAATAGAATACCTATTACTAAGTAGCATCACGGGATGCTTTCGAGAATGATGGCCAGAATCATCACACTGGGAACACAAATCATGGCTAAATTACTAGATGATCCTCTAAGACACGTAGGGTCATAATAATATCTCCAACATATATGTCAAGGTAACAGAGTACCTCAACTCACTGATTAGTGTGGTTAATCTGGCCCAAAGGAACATTGAAATGGGAGGAAGGAATTTGCAAGTGCATCAGACTGTTTAGAGACCTGGGATGACTCGGACAGCATAACGGCTGTAAATGCTCAAAAAAGATTTGAGACATTCACAAAAATGGTGGCATAGCCACTCAGAGGCACAATATCAAGGTTTGGAGATCAACAGTTAACATACAGAAGTAGTAGGAACTGAACTCAAGCTTAAATCCAACAATCTTATAAGTCTACGGATTAGTAACACGTGATCCTGATAGAAAGAAGAGATAGCCTAATTACTTAACCCCGTAGGAAAGATAAGATGACTCAGATCAGAAGGGCATAAGGTATAAGGAGTAAAAAGAGCCTTACGTTCCATCTCACAATCAATTCCCTTATATAACTAAAGAATTTCTAGACTCAACTTCGACCAGTTTGGCTTGGTAATCCTACAGGCAGTCAAGCTCTGATACCAACACTGTCAGAACCCCGACTCAATGCCACATCGATCTAGCATGTAATACCTCATATCACTTTGCGGCCTCACGCACGGTATTCCCACGGGTGTCGCCTTACCTTTACCCGGGACCGTTTGCGCCTTTTGGCACACGTATATGACAGTGTCGCTAGCATCCATATGATAAGGAGCCCGGGCTGACATGGCTAGTCGTAAACCCAAAGTGGCACAAACTTACAGGGACAGGCATCCATGACCCAGCATCGAACGTGTCGGTCATCAGCGAGTGAATCCAGGCTGTAGCACCGGGCTAGCAGGACTCCGGTGAACCGGGCTGTAGCGGACTAACAGGACTCCGGTATTCATCGCGTGACATTTCCCCGAAGGGACAGACACAGGAACGAAGAAGGACACATGCCGGCCAGCCTAAGTGTTCCGGAGCAGTAGCAAGCTACCATGGCTCGGTGGAAACACTAGGAGACATTTCCCGGTTAGAGAGGCTACTAAAGATAAACAACTAGATAGTCAGATCCCACACATACCAAGCATTTCAATAACATACACACAATATGCTCGATATGTGCAATACAACATGGCATCACAAAATGACTCTACGACTCAAGTAGTTTATTCAATAGGCTCCGAGGAGCGAGATATTACAAACATGGGTCTCATGACCCAACAATCAGAGCATACAAGTCAAAGCACAAGCGGAAGCTTAACATGTCTGAGTACAGACAACTATAAATGAAACAGGCTGAGAAGCCTGACTATCTACCAGATCCTGCCGAGGGCACAAGATCGTAGCTGAGGTAACAAGCTAAACGTCGAAGTCCACGTGGAACTACTAGTGAGACTGAAGTCTCTCTGCAAAAACATAAATTAAGCAACGTGAGTACAAATGTACCCAGCAAGACTTACATCAGATCTATCTACATATGCATCATTATCAACAAAGGGGTGGTGGAGTTTAACTGCAGCAAGCCAGCTTTGACTCGGTGGCTAACCTGAACTACGACTGCAAGTAACTCTTTTGAGGTGGCGCACACGAGTCCACATATTCACCATATCAATACACCACTATGGATCCGCTCCCGTCTCCCTACGAGAACGCCATCCATAGCACTCACGCTTATCTTGCGTATTTTAGAGAATCCACTTTCACTTGTCTATGAACTATGCAAGGGGTCCAAGTTTCCATATCCGAGGAATCCGGCTATTCGAATAGATAATGATAACCCTGCAGGGGTGTACTTCTTCACACACGCTTTCGCCACTTATCTCCCTGTACACGTCATGTACCTCGGCAACCTTCAAGCGGAAGCCGGGCGAGGGAGTCGGCCACGACCTGACTAACCGAACAAGTCTCTAGTCCAGGTTTATCGCCTATTCGGGTTCCATCCGCAAGGAGATCTGGCCGGGGTGTCGCTCACGGCCCCAAACGAAGTGAGCAGGGTTCCCAAGCCCACCATCCGGGTGCCACTTGGTACACCATGCCACTGTGCCTAGTCTGTCCCAAGCCCACCTGTACCGGGTGCCACTTGGTAGACTACTAACACCACCTACAAACACCAGAAACTAGTTGCAACTCCTGGACAGAGATCATGTTGACTAATAAGTCGAGAGAGTCAATTAAGGATCCCAATGTGTGGTAGTAGCTGTTCATGGATCACAAACACAGAACTCAGTTCCTGAGGACGGCTGCAATGAGACAACCCACCATGTACTCCTACATGGCCTCTCACCGCTACCTTTACCAAATCGTGTTCACACACTTAGCTCACACACGGTAGGACATGTTCACACGCCTCTGATTCATCCCCGATGAATTAGACCTGACTCAACTCTAAGCAGTAGCAGGCATGACAAACAAGCATGAATGAGTAGGCACATCAGGGCTCAAACAACTCCTACTCATGCTAGTGGGTTTCATCTATTTACTGTGGCAATGACAGGTCATGCAGAGGATAAAGGGGTTCAGCTACCGCAACAAGTAACAGATGAATCGTTGTTGTCCTAATGCAGTAAAAGAGAGCAGGAGCGAGAGAGTGGGATTTTATCGGAATGAACAAGGGGGTTTTGCTTGCCTGGCACTTCTGAAGATAGTATAGCTCTTCATCCGTGTCATCGATCGCATCGCCGGTATCACGTCTATCGAGAGGGGACAAATACCGACAAACAAGAAAGAACACAATTAATGCAATGCACAATATGATGCATGCTCATGACATGGAAATATGAATGTGTTTTGAGCTAATGCAACTAGCAACAGATTAAATGAAGTTGGTTTGAATACAAGATTCAAATTCAAACTCCATATGTGATTATTCAAATGCCATTTAATTGATTTGTGCTATACAGCAGCTATAAGTTGTTCTAACATGCATGAAAATGGTACAGATGGATTCCTTGAATTTTTCTGATAATTTTTCATATATAAATTATTTAATTTGGAGTTACGGTTGAATTTCTATGATTTTTAGAAGTTTTAGGCATTTTCTGGAATTTCCTGAATATTTAGAATTAAAATAATTCCAGAAAATGCATTACTGCGTCAGCACTACGTCAGCATGACGTAAGCGAGTCAACGGGGTGCGGTCCAGGTCAAACCTGACCAGTGGGGTCCACTGGTCAGTGACTGGGGGCTGGTTAGTGCCGCTGACGTGTGGGCCCAGTCAACGGCCACGTCAGCGCGGTCAAAACTGACGCGTGGGGCCACTGCAATTAGATTAAACCTAATCTATTTTAGTTAGCCGGTTAGTTAAGCGGTGGGGCCCGGCTGTCTGTGACACGATGCGGTGGTTAGTGGCTAATTAAGCCAGCCACGTCAGCTGGCCGGAGTTTAGCCGGCAACGACCACAGAGCACGGCGGGGGCACGCCGGACTTGTGCTAGGGCATCGGATTCGCGCGCTGAGGGCACCGGGGCGTAGCCCGGGCTCTCCCGCATCTGATGGGGTAGGTGGGAGGCTGCGGGGATGCCGGGGCTCGCCGGAACGGAGCTCGCGGCGGCGCCGGAGTTCGGGTGGTAACGGGCGCGAGGCCCTGGTGGGGTTTTGGATAAGCTGAGCTGCGCATGGGCTTCCTGTGAGCCCCACGAGCTCAAAGCCGTGCCCGGACGCGACCGAAACAAGCCATGGCCGCGGCGGCAACATGGCCGGCGGCAGCAAGCTCCGGTTGCGGTGAGACGGCGGGTACAGCATGGGGGCGAGCGAATGGAGAGAGGGAAAACAGAGAGGAGCTCACGGTGGTTGCGACGGTGGCCTCGGGAAGCTCGGGGAGGGACTGGAGTCGGCGAGGCGACGATGGGGATCCACGGCGGCCGGAGGCGGAGATGGCGACGGCGATGGCTCCACGGGGCGCTTCGGCTTGTGTGGCTCGGCGAAGGGCTTCAGCGCAAGGAGGCGGAGCTTGTGGGCTAGTCGGGGAAGCGAGGGAGAGGCGGTGGCCGCGGCAGCAGCAAGCGGCGGCGACGGCAGCGTTTGCTAGCGGAAGAACAGAGGAGGGGGGAGTGTTCGGGGAAGAGAGAGGGAGCACCGAGGGAGGAAGAGGAGCGAGGGGACACGAGGCGTCGTCGTGGCGTCGCTAGGGAGGCCGGGGGAAGCAGGAGGTGGCGTGCGGTGGCCGTGCGCGCGTCGGCACGCGCTCATCCTCCTGGCAGAGGAGGAAGGTGACAGAGAAGGAGGCGGTGGTGGGCTGGGCCGCTGGAGGAGCTGGGCCAGGTAAGTGGGCGCCAGGTAAGTGGCTGGGCTTCTCTCTTTTTTTATATTTTTGTTCTGTTTTCTATTTAATTGCCACTGAATTCAAATTCAAACAAATTTGAAAACAGTGCCAAAACTCCCCTGGATAATTTTATGTCACTTAAGGTCTACTCCTCATAAACATAAAATATCTCAGGGCATTTGAAAATATATTCATTATATATTATGAATATAACTCCAAATTCAAATAAAATATTGATTTAAAATCAGAGCCCAAATAATTCCTTAGAAATGTCCCAAAATTTTGGTTTGATTTATAACTCTTGCCAAAATTGTTAGAGCTATTTCTAGGGCATTTTGGATTTACTGATTGCAATTTTAGGGTTTCTTGCCCCTTTATTAAAATGATTTCCGAGGCTTTCAATTTCCTCAATTCAAATTTCATTTGAATTTAAACATGATGCACACATGGAAGCAAGCATAGGTCAGGCCAGAACTAGGGATGTGACAGCGGATGGCCGGCACGTGGCCCTGGCGCCATGGATGGCCGGCACGCATGGTTGCGCCTCTCCTCTGCGAGAGGTAGAGGAAAAGGCCGGTCAGTTGGGCTGGGCCTGGTACAGTGTTAGTAGTGGGCTTAGTGAACAGGGGGGATTTCCCCCTTTCTTTTATTTTGCTTTCTGTTTTATTCTTTTCTTTTTACTTACTTTACCTTTACTATTTTCTATTATTTTCAATATAATTTAGTTTTAGTAAAATATAAAGTTAGTTCCTAAATTAGTGTTACTACATATTCTAATGCCACAAAAACTTGGGCAACTAGATAAAATAGTTTAATATTTTATTAATCGTAAAAGGCATAAAATTAATTGTTTTGCTACTGTTTTATTTACTTTGGGATAATCAAACACTTCCAAAGAGGTTGGTTTCTCCACCATAATTACATAAACATTATTCCGCTCACTCCGTACATTTTAGTTTTAATATTTGAAAACTTTTATTGTTTGCTTGATTTTGGATTTGAATTTGAACCGGTTTCGAACTAACGCGAGATTAGCAACAGTAACCGAGGTGACGTGGCATCGTTAACATGGGATTACTGTAGCCTAATTATCCGGGCGTCACATATATGTAGGTGGAAGAAGTACGTCGGTGGACGCTCGAGGGAATCATGAATGTATTGCAACACCCTACAGTGGGAATCCCTCACGCTTGCGCGACATGGAGGGCACAATAGGACAATACCAAAATAAAATATACAAGTCGTACCAATCTAGATCATCAATCAACCCAAAGACAAAAGATATCTACTTCAAACATCATAGGATGGCAACACATAATTGGATCATAATATGTGGCATAAAGCACCATGTTCAAGTAGGGATTACAGCGGGTGCGGGCGAGTGGACCGCGTAAAAGAGATGAGGATGGTGATGATGATGGTGATGTTGATGAAGACGATCACCGCGGCGATGATTCCCCTCCCGATGGCACTCTGGCACCACCAAGATAGAGGAGAAGAGGTACTCCCCCTTGTGCTTCCTCCTCGATGGCCTCCCACTTGGATGGGGAGAGGTTCTCCCTCTGGTCCTTGGCCTTCACGACGATGATGGCCCCTCCAGGATCCTCCTCCATGGCCTCCGGTGATGATGGCCCCCTCCGGCAGGGTGCCAGAGAGGGCCTAGATTTATTTCTCGTGGCTACAGAGGCTTGCGGCGGCAGAACTTCCGATCTAGGTTATTTCCCGAAGATTTATGTATTTATAGGAGAGGTTGGCGTTGATTTCAAGTCAGGGGGGGTCTCCGGGCTGTCCACGAGGTAGGGGGTGCGCCCCCCACCCTCGTGGGCAGCTCGGGACTCTTCTGGACCAACTCTTGCACTTCGGGGGCTTCTTTTGGTCCATAAAAATTCATCAAAAATTGGCACGTCAATTGGACTCCGTTTGGTACTCCTTTTCTGTAGAACTCAAAAACAAGGAGAAAAAAGAAAGTGGCACTGGGCTCTAGGTTAATCGGTTAGTCAAAAAATCATATAAAATAGCATATAAATGCAAATAAAACATCCTAGATGGATAATATAATAGCATGGATACTTCATAAAATATAGATACGTTGGAGACGTATCAACATCCCCAAGGTTAATTCCTGCTCGTCCTCGAGTAGGTAAATGATAAAAGAAATAATTTATGAAGTGTGAATGCTCGCAGGTGCACAAGTTTGATCAATGATAATTTCAATCACCTTTTATAGCATCATTATATGTCATAACAGTAGCTCATCTCATAAAAGTTTTCATGATCAAGTAACAAGCTATTCACATGTTAAAGTATAGATCATAAACTTTCATGAAAACTAACAAACATTGCTCTTAGTCATCAAACAATTGCAATTCGTCTTATTTTCAGGAAGGGTCTATGTAAGAGCTTTGATTTAGCAAATCCCACATACTCAACTATCATATAGTCTTTCACAATTGCTAACACTCATGTGATATTTATGGGTTCAAAGTTTTAATCGGACACAGAGAAAGATAGGGGCTTTTCCTCCCAACCTTTTACCTCAAGGGTAATGTCAACAATAGTACTTTATGAAAACCTACATCCAAGTGGATATATGTATCTAGATCGCTCCAACACAACGTGCTTGCCAAAGGAAAAAGTGTAAAAAGGAAAGGGAATGATCACCATGACTCTTATATAAGGGTAGAAGATAAAAGTAAAAGATAGGCCCTTCGCAGAGGGAAGCAGAGGTTGTCATGCAATTTTAAGGTTGGATGCACAAAATCTTAATGCAAAAGAATGTCACTTTATATTGCCTCTTGTGATAGAGACCTTTATTATGCAGTCTGTTGCTTTTATTTCTTCCCTATCACAAGTTCATATAAAGCTTATTTTCTTCGCACTAATAGATCATACATATTTAGAAAGCAATTTTTATTGCATGCACCGATGACAACTTACTTGAAAGATCTAACTCAATCCATAGGTAGGCATGGTGGACTCTCATGGAAAAACTAGTTTAAGGGATGTTTGGAAGCACAAGTATTATTTCTACTTGGTGCAAAGAATTTGGCTAGCATGAGAGGGAAAGGCAAGCTCAACATGTTGGATGATCCAAGACAATATACTTTATTTTGGATATAAGAAAACATAACCCATTACATTGTCTTCCTTGTCCAACATCAACCTTTTAGCATGTCATATTTTAATGAGTGCTCACAATTACAAAAGATGTCCAAGATAGTATATTTATATGAGAAATCTCTCTTCCTTCAATATTTTTTCATGAATTGTTCAAGTTACCAATTCTGCGTTTGCTAACTTTCAATAATTTACTACCTATACTTATTACGTGTGAAGTCATTAATCCCCATGGTATAAGAATATGAAACATATATAAATTCAGATTTATGATATTCAATTCATTTAACCATTTACTCATAGGATATACGTGAAGCATGTGAGCAAATGACAAACTACTCCAAAAGATATAAGTGAAGAACACTGAGTAGTAAAATAATTAACTAGCCATAGGAGGATTCTCTTTTTTATTCAATATTTCAGATTCAATGATTTTATTCAAACATCAAGTGAAATTGAAAATATTCTCCAAGCAAAACACATATCATGTGACGAATAAAAATATAGCTCCGGGTAAAGTATACCGATAGTTTTGAAGATGAAAGAGGGGATGCCTTCCGCGGCATCCCCAAGCTTAGGCGCTTGAATCTTCCTTGAATATTACCTTGGAGTGCTTCGTGCATCCCCAAGCTTAGGGTATTTCCACTCCTTATTCTCCTCATATCGATATCTCACCCAAAGCTTGAAAACTTCAATCACACAAAACTTAATGGAACTTCGTGAGATAGGTTAGTATGATAAAGAGCAAACCATTCACTTTGGTATTGTAAAATACAAGGTTCATAATTGTTCTCACACAATTCCTACTGTCCCATACCATTTCTACAATTTATATTGATAGATATAAGAAATAGAACTAGAAAACAAGCAAACTATGCAATGAAAACAGAATCTGTCAGAAAACAGAACAGTCTGTAATGACCTGAACAGAAAACATACTTCTGCCACTCAAAAAATTATTAAATAAATTGGTGGAAGTGAGGAATTTGTCTATTAATCACCTGCAAAAAGAATCAACCTAAAATAACTCTCTAGTAAAAACTGGCATCTATTCTCGCGAGCGCAAAGTTTGTGTTTTTTACAGCAAGATTGCAAAGACTTCACCCATGTCTTCCCAAAGGTTCTACTTGGCACAAACACTAATTAAAACATAAAACTACATATAACCATAGGATAGATGAATTATTTATTACTAAACAGGAACAAAAATCAAGAAACAAAAATAAAATCGGGTTGCCTCCCAACAAGTGCTATCGTTTAATGCCCCTAGCTAGGCATGATGATTTCAATGATGCTCACATAAAAGAAAAGAATTGAAACATGAAGAGATCATCATGAAGAATATTACTAGAACATTTAAATCTAACCAACTTCCTATGCCTAGGAATTTTGTGATCACACAATTTATAGGAACAAGAATCAACTAGCATAGGAAGGCAAAACAAGTATAACTTCAAAACTTTAAGCACATAGAGAGGAAACTTGGTATTATTGCAACTCCTACAAGCATGTAATCCTCCCTCATAATAATTTTCAGTAGCATAATGAATGAGTTCAATAATATAACCATCACATAAAGCATTATTTTCATTCGGAATAGTGGGATCACTAATTCCTAAAGTTGACACTCTTCCAAACCTACTTTAGATGATAGTATTATTCATACTCCAAAGGATATAAGTGAAGTTAATGGAGCATTATACAATTAATATAGACTAACCAATATCCAAGCTAAAAATATGTAAGTGAAGCACACAAAGCATTCTATAAAACCATACTCAAAAGATTTAAGTGAAGCACAAAGAGCAATTCTATAAGATCATACTTAAAAGATATAAGTAAAGCACATGAAGTATTCTATAAATCAATGAATGTCTAACTCATACTAGCATGGTTCTTAAAGGGAAAAAACAAAAACACAAAGGACACAAATCATGTGAGCAAAACAAAAACCGAGGTATACCGATATTTGCTGAAGAAGAAAGATGGGATGCCAACCGGGGCATCCCCAAGCTTAGATGCTTGAGTATCCTTTGAAATATTTACTTCGGGTGACTTTGTCATCCCCAAGCTTGAACTCTTGCCTCTCTTTATTCTTCTCATATTGATAGCTCCTCGATCTTCGAACACTTCATCCACACAAAACTTTAACAAAAACTTTGTAAGATCCGTGAGTGTAATAAAGCAAACTACCACTTTAAGGTATTGTAATGAATTATTTATTTATTTATATTGGTGTTAAACCTAATGTATTACAACTTCTGTATGGTTCATACCCCCCGATACTAGCCATAGATTCATCAAAATAAGCAAACAACATGCGAAAAACAGAATCTGTCAAAAACGGGACAGTCTGTAGTAATATGGAAGTTTAGTAAACTTCTGTAACTCCAAAAATTATGAAATAAATATGAAAATTTTAACAATATTTACAGAAGTAATGTGAAAAAAGTTTCAGACCCATTTGACCTTCCAGTAAAAAAATGTAAAATCCCGCGCTACAGCCAAAGTTTCTGTTTTTGTTTTGCACATAGTAAACAAGCAATCTAATCATCCTAAAACCAAAGCTTGGCACATTATTTTTATAATACAATGGATATATACAAGGGGATAATTATTTATAGAAAAACTTCCATGAAAAATTCTACATTATTTCGGTGAGCATGAACACAAGTGCTCAAGGTCGACCCTCACTTCTTTAATGCATAACTTTCCAATCACTTCTCTTTTTGAAAAAAAATATATTTAGGCATGAGAGGCAAGTAATTTTTTTTTGTATTTTCATTATTTAATTTTTTTTGTATGTTTCACCCACAACTAAACATAAACAAAAAGGAAAAACAAAATCTACTTAGTGAAGAAAGCAAACAAGCACACATGAGAATATCAACCCCACGTTATTGCTCCCCGGCAACGGCGCCAGAAAAGAGCTTGATAATCCCCAAGTGCAGGGAATCATCGTAGCAATTTACAAAGGTGGAAGTGATAAGTATGGAGTGTCGAACCCACAAGGAGCTAAAGGTAAGATCATTATTCTCTCAAGTCATATCTGCCACTGATACGACTTTACGTACACCGAACGTTTGCTTGCAACTAGATACGAGAAATAAAACTACGTTGTGGGTATGAAGAGGATAACTTTGCATGATATCGGAGAGCTAAAATATAAAAGTAGGTGCTGTTATCATAGAATATATTACTAAATATTATAAACATCGAGTGTGCAATAAGGATGGATCGGTGTGCGAAATTATCCTAGGCAATTGTTGACAAGACCGGTAGTCATCATTGCAATTTCATACGAGGGAGAGGCATAAGCTAACATATTTTCTCTTCTTGGATCATATGCACTTATGATTGGAACTCTAGCAAGCATCCGCAACTACTAAAGATCATTAAGGTAAAACCCAACCATAGCATTAAATCATCAAGTCCCCTTTATCCCATACGCCACAACCCCCTTACTCGGGTTTATGCTTCTGTCACTCAAGCAACCCACTATAATTGAATCATGAACGTATTGCAACACCCTACAGCGGGAATCCCTCATGCTTGCACGACACGGAGGGCACAATAGGACAGCACCAAAATAAAACATACAACTCGTACCAATCTACATCATCAATCAACCCAAAGACAAAAGATATCTACTCAAAACATCATAGGATGGCAACACATCATTGGATCATAATATGTGGCATAAAGCACCATGTTCAAGTAGGGATTACAGTGGGGTGCGGGAGAGTGGACTGCATAAAAGAGATGAGGATGGTGATGATGATGGTGATGTTGATGAAGACGATCACCGCGGAGATGATTCCCCTCCCGATGGCACTCTGGCGCCACCGAGAGAGAGGAGAGGTCATCCCCTTGTGCTTCTTCCTCCATGGCCTCCCCCTTGGATGGGGAGAGGTTCTCCCTCTGGTCCTTGGCCTTCAGGGCGATGATGGCCCCTCCGGGATCCTCCTCCATGGCCTCCGGTGATGATGGCCCCCTCCGGCAGGGTGCTAGAGAGGGCCTAGATTGATTTCTCGTGGCTACTGAGGCTTGTGGCGGCGGAACTTCTGATCTAGGTTACTTCCCGAAGGTTTCTGCATTTATAGCAGAGGTTGGCATTCATTTCAAGTTAGGGGGGTCTCCGGGCTGTCCATGAGGCAGGGGGGCACACGAAGCATTCTATAAAACCATACTCAAAAGATTTAAGTGAAGCACAAAGAGCAATTCTATAAGATCATACTTAAAATATATAAGTGAAGCACATGAAGTATTATATAAATCAACGAATGTCTAACTCATACTAGCATGGTTCTTAAAGGAAAAAAACAAAAACACAAAGGACACAAATCATGTGAACAAAACAAAAACCAAGGTATACCGATATTTGTTGAAGAAGAAAGATGGGATGCCAACCGGGGCATCCCCAAGCTTAGATGCTTGAGTATCCTTTGAAATATTTACTTGGGGTGCCTTGGTCATCCCCAAGCTTGAACTCTTGCCTCTCTTTATTCTTCTCATATTGATAGCTCCTCGATCTTCGAACACTTCATCCACACAAAACTTTAACAAAAACTTTGTCAGATCCATTAGTGTAATAAAGCAAACTACCACTTTAAGGTACTATAATGAATTATTTATTTATTTATATTGGTGTTAAACCTACTGTATTCCAAGTTCTCTATGGTTAATACCCCCCGATACTAGCTATAGATTCATAAAAATAAGCAAACAACACGCGAAAAATAGAATCTGTGAAAAATAAGTCAGTCTGTAGTAATCTGGAAGTTTAGTAAACTTCTGTAACTCCAAAAATTATGAAATAAATATGACAATTTGAAAGAAATTTACAAAAGTAATGTGAAAAAAGTTTCAGACCCATTTGACCTTCCAGTAAAAAAATGTAAAATCCCGCGCTACAACCAAAGTTTCTGTTTTTGTTTTGCACATAGTAAACAAGCAATCTAATCATCCTAAAACCAAAGCTTGGCACATTATTTTTATAATACAATGGATATATACAAGGGGATAATTATTTACAGAGAAACTTCCATGAAAAATTCTACATTGTTTCTATGAGCATGAACACAAGTGGTCAAGGTCGACCCTCACTTCTTCAATGCATAACTTTCCAATCACTTCTCTTTTTGAAAAAAATTTAGGCATGAGAGGCAAGTAATTTTTTCTTTAATTCTTTAAATTTTTTTGTATGTTTCACCCACAACTAAACAGAAACAAAAAGGAAAAACAAAATCTACTTAGTGAAGAAAGCAAACAAGCACACACGAGAATATCAACCCCACGCTATTGCTCCCCAGCAACGGCGCCAGAAAAGAGCTTGATAATCCCCAAGTGCAGGGAATCATCGTAGCAATTTACAAAGGTGGAAGTGATAAGTATGGAGTGTAGAACCCACAAGGAGCTAAAGGTAAGATCAATATTCTCTCAAGTCCTATCTACCACTGATACGACTTTACGTACACCGAACGTTTGCTTCCAACTAGATACGAGAAATAAAACTACGTTGTGGGTATGAAGATGATAACTTTGCATGATATCGGAGAGGTAAAATACAAAAGTAGGTGCTGTTATCATAAAGTTAGAATATATTACTAAATATTATAAACAGCGAGTGTGGAATAAGGATGGATCGGTGTGCGAAATTATCCTAGGCAATTGTTAACAAGACAGGTAGTCGTCATTGCAATTTCATATGAGGGAGAGGCATAAGCTAACATAATTTCTCTTCTTGGATCATATGCACTTATGATTGGAACTCTAGCAAGCATCCACAACTACTAAAGATCATTAAGGTAAAACCCAACCATAGCATTAAAGCATCAAGTCCCCTTTATCCCATACACCACAACCCCCTTACTCGGGTTTATGCTTCTGTCACTCAAGCAGCCCACTATAAGTGAATCATGAACATATTGCAACACCCTACAGCAGGAATACCTCATGCTTGTGCGACAGGAGAGCACAATAGGACAGCACCAAAATAAAACATACAACTCATACCAATCTACATCATCAATCAACCCAACGACAAAAGATATCTACTCAAAACTTCATAGGATGGCAACACATCATTGGATCATAATAAGTGGCATAAAGCACCATGTTCAAGTAGGGATTACAGCAGGGTGCGGGAGAGTGGACCGCGTAAAAGATATGAGGATGGTGATGATGATGGTGATGGTGATGAAGACGATCACCGCGGCGATGATTCCCCTCCCGATGGCACTCTGGCGCCACCGCGAGAGAGGAGGAGAGGTCCTCCCCCTTGTGCTTCCTACTCCATGGCCTCCCCCTTGGATGGGGAGAGGTTCTCCCTCTGGTCCTTGGCCTTCATGGCGATGATGGCCCCTCCAGGATCCTCCTCCATGGCCTCCGATGATGATGGCCCCTCCGGCAGGGTGCCAGAGAGGGCCTAGATTGATTTCTCGTGGCTATAGAGGCTTGCGGCGGCAGAACTTCCGATCTAGGTTACTTCCCGAAGGTTTCTGCATTTATAGGAGAGGTTGGCATTTATTTCAAGTCAGGGGGGTCTCCGGGCTGTGCATGAGGCAGGGGGCACGCCCCCCACCCTCGTGGGCAGCTCGGGACTCTTCTGGCCCAACTCTTGCACTCTAGGGGCTTCTTTTGGTCCATCAAAATTCATCAGAAATTGGCACGTCAATTGGACTCCGTTTGGTATTCCTTTTCTGTAGAACTCAAAAACAAGGAGAAAAAGAAACTGGCACTGGGCTCTAGGTTAATAGGTTAGTCAAAAAATCATATAAAATAGCATATAAATGCAAATAAAACATCCTAGATGGATAATATAATAGCATGGATACTTCATAAATTATAGATACGTTGGAGACGTATCAAGTCGCGATGGCTGCCATTTGTGCCGACCCCCAGATCTTGGAGGAGCACCTTGCCATTTGCTAGCTATGCCGGTTAAGCATGCTCGGTTTACCCGTTGCGTGTGCTGCTCCTACCTTCCCTTAACAAATTCTAGTGAATTGTGCTATCTAATTTTACCATGCAATATGTTGCTCCTGTGTATATGTTCTATATGTCGTGTAGTGTGGTGCTAACTTATTAATTGTTTGGTTAATTACTTGTCATCTTCAGGTAACTATTTGGGTCAATTCTGCAAATGTGATGTTCAATTCTTCTGGCTGCAATTTTGTATTGTCTTCCATGTGAGAAATAAATCGAATTTATCTTTACAAAATACACGAGAAACGAATACAATTGCTATATTTCCATGTTGTCAATCATGCTTGCTTTGGTTATACATTGTGCAATGTGGTGCTCAGTTGACATTTGGTTCATTTGTGTTGTGGTGTTTAGTTAACTGTTTGGTTCAATTCTGCACGGCAGTGTTCAATAGTTGTGGGTGCATTTTGTTATTGTATACCATGTGAGAAGTAAATCGAATTTGACTGTACTAAATACATGAGAAACAAATATAATTGCTATATTTCCAAGTTGTTAAGCATGCTTGGTTCGGTTAACTGTCTGATCTTCTATTAGGAGTATGTTATATTGTGCAATGTGGTGCTCAGTTAATGTTTGGTTCATTTGTTGTGGTGTTTAGTTAACTGCTTGGTTCAATTTTGCAATGCGATGTCCAATTGTCGTGGGTGGAATTTTGTATTGTTGTGCATGTGAGGAATAAATCAAATTTGGTTGCACTTAATACAGGAGAAACATATACAAGTGCTATATTTCCTAGTTCTTAATCATGCTTGGTTTGGATAAATAGGTTTTCCATGTGGCTTCAATTAATTTGATGAATCTGTAATGTGCTTATTTTTCATCAACATATTTTACTGATAGCATGAGAACCCTTACTTAACCTGATGACTAACTACCCTATATGTGTTGCAGGGAAACAATAGGAAGCACTGAGGTTTACAATCGAGGTTAGCACATGCATGGTCCGTTGCCGAATAGCACATTATTGTGCAATTGCAGGAACCATTCTAATATTTAGGTTTTTAACAATTCGGTCTTGCACATGTAGGTCCTGCTGCTAGAGGTTTTAACCCACTATTCAACCCTTTTTGCATTTGGGGAAATGAGTTGTCCATGAACATGAAGAAACTCAGAAAGATTGTTAGGATAAAGAAATTAGCGACAAAAAACAACAAGATCTTTGTCTGCACAATCAAGAAGACATCAGTTCACTACAAGACGGTACTAACTATTATACCTTGCCTTTTTTATTCCTTTGCCCCATTTCCAATATAGAGAAGATATTTATGCACATCCTTGTTTTCAGGACTTTCCAAAGTAGTTCACTGATGATTACCTCTCAAACCACCTCTATGGTCAGGAGGCCAGGAAGGTTTTCATACAACACCCATGGTTCAATATTGAAGTGTTCCTGAAGAGGACGAAGGATGGACGGCCAATCATCCACAGGCACTGGCCTAAAGTTGCAAAGACCTTCAACATCAATGAAAGATCAATATTCTCCTTCCGCTTTAGCATCTTTCCCGATAAGATGCATCTGTCTATGTACCGTCTATGATGCTAATTTCAAAAGGTTCTAGATGTTGCATGTGAAACTTGGTGCTGGTGTAGTTGTGTAATGCGGTAGCTGAGTGCTGAAGCTATATCATGTTCTACTCTAGTGTATTTCAATTATGAAATCCTACTTCCTTAATATGGGAATGAAATATATTATGTGTTTAATATGAATGTTAATTAGATTAATAAATGGATTATTAATAATAGGGTAATTAGCCTGCTAATGGCAAATTAGCCTGCTAATTGGTTTTTGCTATTGCAAACGGTTATTGAGAAAATACCATGGGCGATGACCTAAAGCAATGCACACAGTTTCTAGGAATAAACCATATTGGATCGATGAACAATCACACACAACATTCTCTTCAAAACTGTTCGCGTTAGGCCACCTTGCGCAAACGTTTACCGCATAAAAACTGTGTGTGATGGACAGCCTTTGCCATACAGTTTCTTCTACGCGCCGTGTGTGATGCATTCAATAACACAAACTATAAAATTGTTAATATTGTGTGCGATGGCAACGCTATCACAAACGATTTAACGGGGAAAATTGTGTGTGATGTACCTGCGAACAGAAACATTTACCTTGGAGCGACTGTGTGGGGTGTATATACGAACAAAAATGTTTAGCGTGGACTAACTTGTGGGATGTACTTACGAGCGGAAATGATTTTGCCTATATAATTTTAGCACTACTATACGTATAATCATATTTTCTCATTCGCCGGTCGCACACGACCTCATTTTGCCGAGCGTGTGTGCCAGGAGGGCATATCCCCGACGGTTTCTGGGTCGTGTGGGAAGGGCCCCCTATCGCCCACACTCACTTGGTGACAGTTTCAAATGCCGTCATGGAAAGGGGTTAAAAACCGTTTGTATAGCACCTTGTTGTACAAGTGTGTGGTTTGGCAATAAACCTAAGCTGTCGTTTCTTAAAGTTTGAGGTAGTGATGCTTATTTAGGCTTCAGCCTGATAAGCTCGAACCCGAATCAGAGAAGTGCGTCCTCATAGGTTACCCTAAGGAAACAATTGGGTACACCTTCTACCACAAGTTCGAAGGCAAGATTATTTGTTTCTAAGAACGAAACCTTTCTAGAGAAGGAGTTTTTCTCGAAAGAAGTGAGTGGGAGGAAAGTAGAACTTGATGAGGTAATTGTACCTTCTCTCAATTTGGAAAGTAGCTCATCCAGCGAATCTATTCCCGTGATGCCTACACCAACTGGAGAGGAAGCTAATGATAAAGATCATGAAACTACAGATCAAGTTGCAATAGAACCTCATAGGTCTGACAGAGCACAATCCGCACCATAGTGGTACAGTAATCCTATTCTGGAGGTCATGTTACTTGACCATGACGAACCTACAAATTATGAAGAAGCTATGATGAGCCTAGATTCCGATAAATGGCTTGAGGCCATGAAATATGAGATAGGATCCATGTATGAGAACAAAGTGTGGACTTTGGTGGATCTTCCCGATGATCGGCAACCCATAGAGAATAAATGGATCTCCAACAAGAAGACTGACGCTGATGGTAATGTTACTGTCTATAAAGCTTGACTTGTTGCAAAAGGTTTTCAACATGTTCAAGGGGTTGACTACGATGAGACTTTCTCAACCGTAGCAATGCTTAAGTCTGTCTGAATCATGATTAGCAACTGCCACATTTTATGAAATCTGGCAAATGAATGTCAAAACTGCATTCCTTAAAATGGATATCTCTAAGAAGAGTTGTATATGATGCAACCAGAAGGTTTTGTCATTCCTAAAGGTGCTAACAAAGTTTGCGAGCTCCAGTGATCCATCTATGGACTCGGGCAAGCATCTCGGAGTTGGAATATACTCCCTCTGTCCTTTAAAGAGTGTACTTCCAACTTTATTGGAGGGTCAAACTATCTCAATGTTTGACCGAGTTTGTGCAAAAATATATCAATGTCTATGAAACCAAGTACATATATGATGAAAATATATTTTATCATGAACCTAATGCTACTAATTTGATGGCATAAATGTTGGTGCATTATTGTATAAATACGGTCAAATATAAAAAGGTTTGACTTTCCAACAAAATTGGAAGTACACTCTTCAAAGGACAGAGGGAGTACGCTTTGATGAGTTGATCAAAGCATATAGTTTTATACAGACTTGTGGTGAAACCTGTATTCACAAGAAAGTGAGTGGGAGCACTATAGCCTTTCTGATAAGTATATGTGAATGGCATATTGTTGATCGAAAATAATGTAGAATTTTCTGGAAAGCATAAAGGAGAGTTTGAAAGGAGTTTTTCAAAGAAAGACCTGCGTAAAGCTGCTTACATATTTGGCTTCAAGATCTATAGAGATAGATCAAGACGCTTGATAAGATTTTTCAATGAGTACATACCTTGACAAGATTTTGAAAGAGTTCAAAATGGATCAGTCAAAGAAGGAGTTCTTGCCTGTATTACAAGGTGTAAAATAGAGTAAGACTCAATACCCGACCACGATAGAAGATAGAAAGAGAATGAAAGTCATTCCCTATGCCCGAGTCATAGGTTCTATAAAGTATGCCATGCTATGTACTAGACCAGTTGTGTGCCTTGCTATGAGTTTAGCAAGGAGGTACGATAGTGATCCAGAAGTGGATCACTAGATAGCTATCAAACTTATCCTTAGTTACCTAAGAGGACTAAGGAAATATTTCTCGGTTATGGAGGTGATAAAGAGTTCGCCCTAAAGAGTTACGTCGATGCAAGCTTTTACACCGATCCAGATGACTCTGAATCTCAATCTGGATACATATTGAAAGTGGGAGCAATTAGCTAGAGTAGCACCATGTAGAGCATTGTATACATAGAAATTTGCAAAATACATGTGTATCTGAATGTGGCAGACCCATTGACTAAACCACTCTCACAAGCAAAATATGATCACACCTTAGTACTCTTTGGGTGTTAATCACATGGCGATGTGAACTAGATTATTTACTCTAGTAAACCCTTCTAGTGTTGATCACATGGCGATGTGAACTATGGGTGTCAATCACATAAAGATGTGAACTATTGGTGTTAAATCACATGGCGATGTGAACTAGATTATTGACTCTAGTGCAAGTGGGAGACTGAAGGAAATATGCCCTAGAGGCAATAATAAAGTTGTTATTTATATTTCCTTATATCATGATAAATGTTTATTATTCATGCTAGAATTGTATTAACCGGATACTTAGTACATGTGTGAATAAATAGACAAAACAAAGTGTCCCTAGTATGCTCTACTTGACTAGCTCATTAATCAAAGATGGTTATGTTTCCTGACCATAGACATGTGTTGTCATTTGATGAACGTGGTCACATCATTAGAGAATTATGTGATGCACAAGACCCATCCGTTAGCTTAGCATAATGATTGTTCAGTTTTATTGCTACTACTTTCTTCATGTCAAATATATATTCCACCGACTATGAGATTATGCAACTCCCGGACACCGGAGGAATGCCTTATGTGCTATCAAACGTCACAACGTAACTGGGTGATTATAAATATGCTCTACAGGTATCTCCAAAGGTGTCTGTTGGTTTGGCATAAATCAAGATTAGGATTTGTCACTCCAAGTATCGGAGAGGTATCTCTAGGCCCTCTCGGTAATGCACATCATATGAAGCCTTGCAAGCAATGTGACTAATGAGTTAGTCACGGCATGATGCACTACGGAATGAGTAAAGAGACTTGCCGGTAACGAGATTGAACTAGGTATGGAGATACCGACGATCGAATCTCGGGCAAGTAACATACTGATGACAAAGGGAATAACATATGTTGACACTGCGGTTCGACCGGTAAAGATCTTCATAGAATATTGATAACCCACAAGTATAGGGGATCGTTTCTAGCCTTCTTCGATAAATAAGAGTGTCAAACCCAACTAGGAGCTAAAGGCAGAACAAATATTCCCTCAAGTTCTATCAACCACCAATACAACTCTACGCACACTTGACGTTTGCTTTACCTAGAACAAGTATGAAACTATTTTTCAAGAATAAATCTACGAGTACTTTGCGAGAATAAAACTACGAATAAATTGCAAGGTAGTAAAGGTGTATATATTTTTTCAACAAGAAAGTCAATTGTCCCTAGGCAATTTATAACAAATACCGGTAATCATTCTTGCAATTTTATATGAGGGAGAGGCATGAGCTAACATACTTTCTCTACTTGGATCATATGCACTTATGATTGGAACTCTAGCAAGAATCCGCAATTACTAAAGATCATTAAGGTCGTGAAACCCAACCATAGCATTAAGTATCAAGTCCTCTTTACTCCCATACACCATAACCCACTTATTCGCGTTTAGGATGCTGTCACCCCCACAACACTGACAATAAGCAAACCATGAACATATTGCAACACCCTACAGTGGGGGGCCCTCACGTTTGCGCGAGACGGGGGGCACCATAGGATAACACCATAAATAAAATATACAATCATACCAATCAAGATCACGATTAACCCATAGGACAAAACGGATCTACTCAAACATCATAGGATAACCATAGATCATTGGGAAATAATATATGGAGTTGAGCACCATGTTTAAGTAGAGATTACAGCGGCGAGCAGGGGTGTTACACTGCTGCATAGAGGGGGGAGACTTGGTGGTGACGATAGCAAGATTGTTGATGTAGATCGATGTCACGATCCTAGCCCCGGCGGCTCTCCGGCGCCATCGGGAGAGAGGGGGAGAGAGCCCCCTCCTTATTCTTCTACCTTGGCCTCCCCACTAGATGGGAGGAGGGTTCCCCCTCTGGTCCATGGCCTCCATGGTGGCGGAGGGGCAGGAGCCCCTCCGAAATTAGATCTCCCTCTATGTTCTCTTCTGTTTCGCGTTCCCCAGATCTAGCCCTTCAAGGTTTCTTAAATTCCCGGAGATCTGTAACTCCGATTGCACTGAAATTTCTACACGGTATTTTCCATAAATTATCTTTCTTGCGCCAGAAGAAGGGCTCCAACTGACGTTGAGGAGGGCACGGTACATCAGGGCGTTCCTGGGCCCTAGTGGGTTGTGGAGGCCTCGGACCTCTGTTTACGTTGATTCCACCTCCTAAAATTCACAAATATTCCAAAATAATTCTCCGTAGATTATTGTTGCATTTGAACTTCATTTGATATGGATTTTCGGCGAAACAAAAACATGCAACAGACAGGAACTGGCACTGGGCACTGGATAAGTAAGTTAGTCCATATAAATCATATAAAAAGTTGCCAAAAGTATTTTAAAGTATAATAATATTAGCCTAAAACAATAAAAATTATAGATAGGACGGAGACATATCAGCATCCCCAAGCTTAATTCCTGCTCGTCCTTGAGTAGGCAAATGATAAAAAAGATAATTTTTGATGTCGAATACTACCTAGCATAAACTTGATCATATATCTAATCATGGCATGAATATTAAGATATAAGTGATTCAAAGCAATAGTCTATAATTTGACATAAAGACATCAATACTCAAGCATCCCAATAAACAATCATGTCTTCCAAAATATCAATGCTAAAGACCATTATCCCTACAAAATCATATAGTCTCGTCATGCTTTGTCTTCCTAACACAAAGTATAAATCATGTACTATCCCGGTGTCAGCCAAGCAATTGGTTCATACTTTTTAAAGCGCTTCAGCTTTTTCAACCCTCATGCAATATATCAGCGCAAGCCATGGACATAGAACTATGGGTGGAATATAGTATGATGATAGGGGTAAATATAAAGAAGACAAAAAAGTAAGAAAGTCTCGCATCGACGCGGCAAACCAACGGGCTATGGAGATGCCCGTGAATTGATATCAATGTGAGGAGTAGGGATTGCCATGCAACGAATGCACTAAGAGCTATAAGTGTATGAAAGCTCCATATGGAAAATAAGTGGGTGTGCATCTAATCCTATAATGAAAAAGTTCCCACTAGTATATGAAAGTGACAACATAGGAGACTCTCCATATGAAAAACATGGTGCTACTTTGAAGCACAAGTGTAGTAAAGGATACTAACAATGCCCCTTCTCTCTTTGTTTATACTTTTTTCCTTTTTCTTTTTTTCTTTCTTTTTTTCTTTTTTCTTTTCCCCCTTTTTTCTTTTCCTTTTTTTCCTTTTCTTTTTTCTTTTTCTTTTTTTCTCTCTCATTGTCCGCAATCTCATCCCGACTTGTCGGGGAATCATAGTCTCCATCATCCTTTCCTCACTGGGGCCCTTCTCTAAAAATGAATAATGATGATCATCACACTTCTATTTACTTATAACTCAAAATAAAAAAATTACAACTCGATACCTATGACAAAGTATGACTCTATATGAATGCCTCTGGCATGTACCAGGATGTGCAATGATCTAGCGTAACATGTATAAAAAATGATGCACGATGGCTGAGCCACAACTACTATGTCAGCTATATGATCATGCAAAGCAATATGACAATGAATGCTCAAGTCATCAAAATAGAAGCGGTGGAAGTTGCATGGCAATATTATCTTGGAATGGCTATGGAAAGGCCATAATAGGTATGTAGGTATGGTGGTTGTTTCAAGGAAGATATAATAAGGCTTATGTGTGATAGAGCGTATCATATCACGGGGTTTGGACGCACCTACGAAGTTTGCACCAACTCTCGAGGTGAGAAAGGGCAATGCACGATACCGTAGAGGCTAGCAAATTGCGGAAATGTAAGAGTATGTATAATCCATGGACTCACATTAGTCATAAAGAACTCATATACTTATTGCAAAAGTTTGTTAGCCCTCGAAGCAAAGTACTACTACGCATGCCCCTAGGGGGAGGTTGGTAGGAGTTAACCATCGCGCGCCCCGGACCTTCACACAAAGATAGACAATCAAGGATAAATTGTGCTCCAACTTCTCGGCATAACGAGAGACTATATGTGCATGCTTCGAGAATCACAAACCTTAACACCAATATTATTACTAACCACAACCGTTTGCTAGTACTTCCCACATATTCCATCTCTATATCGCAAAACTATTGCAAGGAGTCAAACATATCATATTCAGTGATCCATAAGTTTTATGTAGGATTTTTATGACTAACCATGCAAATGACCAATTCCATTTGTCTCTCTTAATAGATATAAGTTAAGCATGAGAGTTTAATTCTTTCTACAAAAGATCACGCTCTAACAAATATAAGTGAAGCAAAAGAGCATTCTACGAACATCGATTTTCTATGTGAAGAGAAACAGGCAATCCAAACTTCAAATGATATAAGTGAAGCACATGAAGCATTCTACAAAGCCATACTCAAAAGATATAAGTGAAGTGCAATGAGCATTCTATAAATCAACCATGGACTATCTCATACTAGAATGGTGCATAAAATAAAAATGAAAACTAAATGCAAAAGACGCTCCAAGATTTACACATATCACATGAACGAAATGAAGAAGAAAACATACCGATACTTGTTGAAGAAAGATGGGATGCCTTCCGGGGCATCCCCAAGCTTAGACGCTTGAGTCTCCTTGAATATTTACTTGGGGTACCTTGGGCATCCCCAAGCTTGAGCTCTTGCCTCTCCTCCTTCTCCTCATATCAAGACCTCCTCGATCTCTAATCACTTCATCCACACAAAACTCAACAGAAAGCTCGGTAAGATTTGTTAGTATAATAAAGCAATTCACTACTCTAAGTACTATTGCAAACCAATTCATATTTTGTTTTTTCATTGTAGCTACTGTAATATAACTTTTCCATGGCTCATACCACCGATAAAATTGATAGTTTCATCAAAATGAGCAAATAATGCATCAAAAATAGAATCTGTCTTAAACAGGACAATCTGTAGCAATCTGAACATCTACCATACTTATGTACTCCAGAAATTCTAAAACAAATTATGAAAAAAAATAAAAAATTTGTATAGCAAGACTGTGCAAAAAGTTTCAGAACCTTTCGTCCCTCTAGTAAAAAAATATGTAAAATCGCACACTATAGCCAAAGTTTCTGTTTTTGCACTGCACATACCAACAAACAATCTACTCATCCTAAAGGCAAATCTTGGCACATTATTTTTATAATACAATGAAGTTATACAAGGGGATAATTATTTTTGTGAGAATCTTCATGAAAAATTCTACATTGTTTCCATGAGCATGAACACAAGTGTTCAAGGTCGACCCTCACTTCCGCAAGGAATCACCTTTCAATCGCTTCTCTTTCATGAAAAGGTTTAAGTTTTGTCGTGGAATTGTCACGGCAGATGTCCTAGTGAAAGGACTTAGTCGTGGAGCCATCGCAAGTAGGAAGCTTAAAGGGGTTAAAACGGGACAAAGGACATGGGAGTTTATACTGGTTTGGCCCCTTGCGGTGAAGGTAAAGGCCTAATCCAGTTTGAGGTGGTATTGCTATGTCTCGATTACCAGGGAGCAAAATCCGCTTGACCCAGTTCTCGATTTGATGTTACTTGTCCTGAACCGACGCCGGGTCGTCCCTATATATATAGAGGTCGACGCCCAGCGGCTCAAAGAGTCCCCGCCGGCTCATAACAGTGTCCGGCTCGGTGACTATCTATTCCTGCCTTACAATACAAGTCATATACATATGACGGTTTATCTCTACGGGCTTTAAGTCGCCTTGGGCTTTGGGCCCTTAAGTGAACCGCCATCTTCAAGTGTCTTCTTGGGCTTCATATTATGAATCGCCTATAGGTATAACCCGGCCCTTGCTGGGCGGGTCATAACTAACAGTTATATCCCCAACATTAGGCCCCATACTGATTTGAAATGGTTCATGTCAATCTTCAACACTTAATAAAAAATCTTCTGCTCTTCATCTGTGCGAGAATCTATAACCCGCCATGATGTCATCTTCTGGATCTGTGATAACCCGCCATGACATCACCTGTCATTAATTCACACTTTTTCCAACACATCTCAATGGATCCTTATCTTAATATCTGTTCCGAGAATCGAGGCGCCTGAATAGTTGGATAACTATGTTTTGGTCTCCTCGATTTTCGCACCCACTTATGAGCCCTTCCTTATAAATAGCCATGGCTGGTTTTTTTCTCATTCTCCCCTTTCCAGCTTCTTCTTCCTCTCGTGAACCCCTGCCACTCGAGCTCCGCCGCTGCCGCAGAGTGCACCGTCGTCTTCATCTCCGGTCGTTGCATCACCCTGAATCGAACTAGAGTACGGCGGCATCCCTCCGTAGTAGATCTGCATCAGTAAGTACTTGTTTTCCCGCACCCTAGATCCGCATTAGGGTTTCGGAGTTCGCCTGTGTTCTTCATAGTTCATCGCCATTCTTCTTTAATGCCTGCATTGTGAGCTTTTTTGATCCAAAACGACACATAACTGATGCGGTAGTTGTTTTTGCCTTTCCTTTCAATACTAGCAAGCCCCTTTCTTTGAGGAAACGATCCCCTTGGACCTCAGGAACTCATCTGCACTGGTGTTTTAGGTCTAGATTTATTTCCTTTTTCTGAACACTCGCTGATCCAAAATAATGATTGCGATCTGTGAAACTTGTTTGTGTGACACTTAACAAAAAATTGGCGTTTGATAGATCCTCCTAGCCATGGCGACTCATACCACAGGCTTTTAGCGATAATGCTCAATGTCAAACAGCTCATGGCGGCTTAAATAATCTGACTGCGCATGGCGGTTTAAATAATTTGACGTAATTAGCCATATACCATTAGGCCCCTTTATAAGCCACCAGCTTGAATATGTGCTTGTAATATTTCTTCCTCCAGCTTAACATTGAACCGGTAATCTTACTCTTTTTTAGGCTTCCTTCACAATGCCACCCAAAACAACCACGTCTTGCAATTGGGTTAAATCCATCGTCACGGATAGCACTCTTGACGACTTTGTGAACACCGAATATCTGCCAAAAAAGGATGCCATGTCTTATCGTCCTCCTAACCCGACAGAGGAGAAACCGCAGCCCAAAGAAGGAGAGATTATCATCTTCACTGATCACATGAACTGGGGCTTTTCACCGCCCGACTCTTAAGTTCTTCAGAGACGTTTTGCACTTTTTGACCTTCGTCCTCAAGACATTGGACCCAACTCCATGTCTAATATCTGGAACTTTCAAGTGTTCTGTGAGGTGTACCTTGGAGAAGAGCCCAGCTTAGAACGGTTCAGGGAATTGTTTTACTTGAATCGCCAGAATGAATATTCCAACAGAACGGGTTTGGAACTGGGTGGGTCTCGATTCAACGACGGAGAGACATCATTTTTCCTTACGCGCAACCGCCGAGACACCCCAAAGACTGGAACCAGACATGGTTCTACTGCCAAAACACCTCTCCGGCTGATGAGAATCCTCTGCCTGGCTTCTGCGGCCTGCGCCTTGAGTCCAACCATCCTCTCCCAGACAAGTTATCAGCTGCTGAACGCCAAAAGATCGCCCCTACCATGGCCAAAATCAAGGCTCTTTTGGGGAATGGCTTAAATGGCATTGACTTGGTCCGGGTTTGGGTTGCCTGGCGGATCATCCTGTTAAGCCACCGACCCGGTTTAATGTGTACCTACACAGGCGAGAAGAATGATCCACTGTGCCATAGCCCTGATGATTTACCTGATGATCTTATCAATGATATGATGAAGTCCCTTTTAAATGAAAGCCTAGCAGACTTTGGCAGGGTGGGCCTAAGCCCTTTCTAAAAAGCTAACCCGGATCCAGGGTTAAGCTGCCAAACTTAGCTATTTTGCCTTTATCTTTGATGTGTTGTTTTAGTTCCAACCGTTGCTGACTTCCACAGGCCGACGGTGATTTTTGGAAGAAACCATATGACCATGAAGCTGCAAAGAGAGCCAGAAAAGCCAAGAAAGCCGCCAGGAAATCCTCCGCGAAGAAAAGAGGAAAGAAGTCCAGCGCTTCTGAACTGCTTCAACTGGAGGACTCTTCTCAGTCGGAGGCAGCCCTTGACTCTCTTGGCTCATTTTTTAATCACCTTATTGATACTGATTATGATCAGGATGACACGGGAACGAGTCAGGGGGTAGATGAAGAGGTGACTATTATTCCCTCCGACTCAGAGCCTTTGCCAAGACAAAAAATCCGGAGAGTAACCTAGAAAGTAAGATTTTCACATCCCTTAGCTTACCAGGATCTTCACTTTCTTTTGAAGCGACAGATTCATGAGAGCCGGAGGTAGACCCGGACCAGCAAAGATGCGGAACTCTCCTCTGGCTTACCAAATACACCAAGGAAGCGCCGGAATGAGGTCAGCTCTGACTTAAATTCTTTTTATTCTTTGGCGGGTCTTACTTGTCAACCGCTCAACCCTTCTGATTCAAATTGTCAGGAAACTTCACATTCTTCCGGTGACTCAATCTGACATGCCGGCTTTTAAGACCGCTCCAAGGTAATGACGACTTACTTATCATGTACTCATTATAGACCTTCATATGTGTACTGGCCTCTTTGATTTTATGCAAAGGAAAAGCAAAGCCCAGTAAGAGGGTAAAGAAAAACAAACCGGCCACAAAGCCGACTGTCCATGAGCCGGAGCTTCAACCCGCAGCACCTGAAGCCTCTGTTCCTGAGCCGCCACTTGAGCCGGTTCACGACATGCCAACGATGATTGTTGACCCACCTGTCAATCAAACCGCCGACGGCTCTGTAAATCCTGAAGCTTCAAGCCCGGCTAGGACAACCGACCCACAAGATGTTGACGTGGAAATTACCAAGACCGGCTATATTGAGCCGGCGAGACCTACTGTGATCGCCAAGTGTTCTACCAAGGAGGAGCACATGAGCCACCGTAAAGTTAGATTTGACGTTGCTGATTATACTCACTGGAGCATTGACAAAGTTTTCTCTGGTTATCTAAACCAAGTTCACAACAGCCGTGATCTTGAAGTTGACATGGTAAAACAAATGCACCATAAATTTGAGGTATAAATTCTTCCCTTCATTGCATTAACCTTACTATGCCAGCCCCCAAGTCTACTACTTATGATGAATATGTTGTAGACTTAAGAGAAAACTTATGAACATCCATAATATCCTTTGGTACAATCTTTAAAAATATGGCTTAATCCATAGCCCCCAAGGGCCGGTTTACTCAGCATGAATGAGCCGGTCCTTCATATTCTTGTGCAGAAGATAGTACTTCTATGACTTTCAATAGCAATATGAATTAGCCCCCAAGTGCCAAGTACTATTGCTTGCAAAGAGCTTGGGACTTGTACTCTCATAAGACGCCATTTGAGAAAAACTTTTGGTAGACATTAGCCCCCAAGTGCCAAGTGTTGTTGCTTACAAAAGGCTTGGGACTTAATATTGCATACTAATGTTTATGATTTTGATCCGGCACATGTGCAGACTAGCACTGCTCAACTTCAGTCAGAGCTGTCTGAAGTGAAGAACCGCCTAGAGCTGCAAGAGACGGAGACTCAAAGAGCAAACTCCAAATTTGAGTTCAGCATGTCTGAACAAGAAAAACTGAGGGCCGACTTTGAAGTTGAGAAGAAGGCCTAGGCTGAAGAAAAAATTGCCTTAACCCATCGAGCTAAGAAAGCAGAGGCGGCTCTTTAAGAGGTGACCGCTGAATTGTCTGGCTTAAAACGCCATGTATCTTAGATGGTCTCAGCAATCTTTGGTGAGCCGCCCTACAGGTGTCAAGTATTGCTCCTTTCTGGTGATCATATGAATTGTTGTTAACTCACATATTGTTGCTATGCAGGCCCTAGGAGTACCAACCTCAACCAGGACATGCTGGTGAAGCTAAAGGCGGTTTACATGCTCGTGGAACAACAATACACTGGAGCTCAGCGTGCCTTTGAAGGAAATATGCCCTAGAGGAAATAATAAAGTTATTATTTATTTCCTTATATCATGATAAATGTTTATTATTCATGCTAGAATTGTATTAACCGGAAACATAATACTTGTGTGAATACATAGACAAAAAGAGTGTCACTAGTATGCCTCTACTTGACTAGCTCATTGATCAAAGATGGTTATGTTTCTTGACCATAGACATGTGTTGTCATTTGATTAACGGGATCACATCATTAGGAGAATGATGTGATTGACTTGACCCATTCCGTTAGTTAGCACTTGATCGTTTAGTTTTCTGCTATTTCTTTCTTCATGACTTATATATGTTCCTATGACTATGAGATTATGCAACTCCCGTTTATCGGAGGAACATTTTGTGTGCTACCAAACGTCACAACATAACTGGGTGATTATAAAGGTGCTCTACAGGTGTCTCCGAAGGTACTTGTTGGGTTGGCGTATTTCGAGATTAGGATTTGTCACTTCGATTGTCGGAGAGGTATCTCTGGGCCCTCTCGGTAATGCACATCACTTAAGCCTTGCAAGCATTACAACTAATGAGTTAGTTGTGAGATGATGTATTACGGAATGAGTAAAGAGACTTGCCGGTAACGAGATTGAACTAGGTATTGAGATACCAACGATCGAATCTCGGGCAAGTAACATACCGATGACAAAGGGAACAACGTATGTTGTTATGCGGTCTGACCGATAAAGATCTTCGTAGAATATGTGGGAGCCAATATGAGCATCAAGGTTCCGCTATTGGTTATTGACCGGAAACAGTTCTAGGTCATGTCTACATAGTTCTCGAACCCATAGGGTCCGCACGCTTAAAGTTATGATGACAGTTTCATTATGAGTTTATATGTTTGATGTACCGAAAGTTGTTTGGAGTCCCGGACATGACGAGGAGTCTCGAAATGGTCGAGACATAAAGATTGATATATTGGATGACTATATTCGGACACCAGAAGTGTTCCGGGTGATTTCGAAGAAAATCAGAGTGTCGGAAGGGTTACCGGAACCCCCCGGGGAAGTATTGGTCCTTAGTGGGCCTGAGGGGAGAGAGAGGGAAGCAGCCCAGGAGGTGGCGCGCCCCCTCCCATCAGGAGTCCGAATTGGACTAGGGGAGGGGGGCGCGGCCCCTCTTTCCCTCTCCCTCTCCCCCTCTTTCCTTCCCCCTTCCCCCTTCCTAGTTGGACAAGGAAAGGGGGTCCTGCTCCTACTAGGAGGAGGACTCCACCCCTCCTTGGCGCGCCCCAAGGGCCGGTCGGCCTCCCCCCTTGCTCCTTTATATACGGGGGCAGGGGGCACCCTGGAACACACAAGTTGATCTTCGTGATCATTCCTTAGCCGTGTGCGGTGCCCCCCTCCTCCATATTCCACCCCGGTCATATCGTTGTGGTGCTTAGGCCAAGCCCTGCGTCGGTAGAACATCATCATCGTCACCATGACGTCGTGCTGATGGAACTCATCCCCGACACTGCTGGATCAGAGTCCGGAGATTGTCATCGAGCTAAATGTGTGCTGAACTTGGAGGTGCCGTACGTTCGGTGCTTGGATCGGTCGGATCGTGAAGACATATGACTACATCAACCGCGTTGTCCTAACGCTTCCGCTTTCGGTCTACGAGGGTACGTGGACACACTCTCCCCTCTCGTTGCTATGCATCACCATGATCTTGCGTGTGCGTAGGAATTTTTTTGAAATTATTACGTTCCCCAACAGTGGCATCCGAGCCAAGTTTTATGCGAAGATGTCATATGCACGAGTACAACACAAGTGAGTTGTGGGTGATATAAGTCATACTGCTTACCAGCATGTCATACTTTGGTTCAGCGGTATTGTGAGATGAAGCGGCCCGGACCGACATTACACGTACGCTTACGCGAGACTGGTTTCACCGTTACGAGCACTCGTGCTTAAAGGTGACTGGCGGGTGTCTATCTCTCTCACTTTAGTTGAACCGAGTGTGGCTACGCCCGGTCCTTGCGAAGGTTAAAACATCACCAACTTGACAAACTATCGTTGTGGTTTTGATGCGTAGGTAAGAATGGTTCTTGCTAAGCCCATAGCAGCCACGTAAAACTTGCAACAACAAAGTAGAGGACGTCTAACTTGTTTTTGCAGGGCATGTTGTGATGTGATATGGTCAAGACGTGATGCTATATTTTATTGTATGAGATGATCATGTTTTGTAACTGAAGTTATCGGCAACTGGCAGGAGCCATATGGTTGTCGCTTTATTGTATGAAATGCAAACGCCCTGTAATTGCTTTACTTTATCACTAAGCGGTAGCGATAGTCGTAGAAGCAATAGACGGCGTAAACGACAATGATGCTACGATGGAGATCAAGGTGTCGCGCCGGTGACGATGGTGATCATGGAGGTGCTTCGGATATGGAGATCACAAGCACAAGATGACGATAGCCATATCATATCACTTATATTGATTGCATGTGATGTTTATCTTTTATGCATCTTATCTTGCTTTGTTTGACGGTAGCATTTTAAGATGATCTCTCACTAAAATTATCAAGAAGTGTTCTCCCTGAGTATGCACCGTTGTGAAAGTTCTTCATGCTGAGACACCACGTGATGATCGGGTGTGATAGGCTCTACGTTCAAATACAACGGGTGCAAAACAGTTGCACACGCGGAATACTCAGGTTAAACTTGACGAGCCTAGCATATAACAGATATGGCCTCGGAACACGGAGACCGAAAGGTCGAGCGTGAATCATATAGTAGATATGATCAACATATTGATGTTCACCGTTGAAACTACTCCATCTCACGTGATGATCGGACATGGTGTAGTTGATATGGATCACGTAATCACTTAGAGGATTAGAGGGATGTCTATCTAAGTGGGAGTTCTTAAGTAATATGATTAATTGAACTTAAATTTATCAGGAACTTAGTACCTGATAGTATTTTGCTTGTCTATATTGATTGTAGATAGATGGCTCGTGTTGTTGTTCCGTTAAATTTTAATGCGTTCCTTGAGAAAGCAAAGTTGAAAGATGATGGTAGCAATTACACGGACTGGGTCCGTAACTTGAGGATTATCCTCATTGCTGCATAAAAGAATTGAGTCCTGGAAGCACCGCTGGGTGCCAGGCCTGCTGCTGGAGCAACACCAGATGTTGTGAATGTTTGGCAAAGCAAAGCTGATGACTACTCTATAGTTCAGTGTGCCATGCTTTACGGCTTAGAACCGGGTCTTCAACGACGTTTTGAACGTCATGGAGCATATGAGATGTTCTAGGAGTTGAAGTTAATATTTCAAGCAAATGCCCGGATTGAGAGATATGAAGTCTCCAATAAGTTCTACAGCTGCAAGATGGAGGAGAATAGTTCTGTCAGTGAGCATATACTCAAAATGTCTGGGTATAATAATCACTTGATTCAACTGGGAGTTAATCTTCCGGATGATAGCGTCATTGACAGAATTCTCCAATCACTGCCACCAAGCTACAAGAGCTTTGTGATGAACTATAATATGCAAGGGATGGAAAAGACTATTCCCAAGCTCTTCACGATGCTAAAAGCTGCGGAGGTAGAAATCAAGAAGGAGCATCAAGTGTTGATGGTTAACAAGACCACTAGTTTCAAGAAAAAGGGCAAAGGGAAGAAGAAGGGAAACTTCAAGAAGAACAGCAAACAAGTTGTTGCTGAGGAGAAGAAACCCAAGTCTGGACCTAAGCCTAAAACTGAGTGCTTCTACTGCAAGCAGACTGGTCACTGGAAGCGGAACTGCCCCAAGTATTTGGCGGATAAGAAGGATGGCAAGGTGAACAAAGGTATATGTGATATACATGTTATTGATGTGTACCTTACTAATGCTCGCAGTAGCACCTGGGTATTTGATACTGGTTCTGTTGCTAATATTTGCAACTCGAAACAGGGACTACAGATTAAGCGAAGATTAGCTAAGGACGAGGTCACGATGCGCGTGGGAAATGGTTCCAAAGTCGATGTGATCGCAGTCGGCACGTTACCTCTACATCTACCTTCGGGATTAGTTTTAGACCTAAATAATTGTTATTTGGTGCCAGCGTTGAGCATGAACATTATATCTGGATCTTGTTTGATGCGAGACGATTATTCATTTAAATCAAAAAATAATGGTTGTTCTATTTATATGAGTAATATCTTTTATGGTCATGCACCCTTGAAGAGTAGTCTGTTTTTATTGAATCTCGATAGTAGTGATACACATATTCATAATGTTCAAGCCAAAAGATGTAGAGTTGATAATGATAGTGCAACTTATTTGTGGCACTGTCGTTTAGGTCATATCAGTGTAAAGCGCATGAAGAAACTCCATACTGATGGACTTTTGGAACCACTTGATTATGAATCACTTGGTACTTGCGAATTGTGCCTGATGGGCAAGATGACTAAAACACCATTCTCCAGTACTATGGAGAGAGCAACTGATTTATTGGAGATCATACATACAGATGTATGTGGTCCGATGAATGTTGAGGATCATGGTGGATATCGTTATTTTCTCACCTTCACAGATGATTTGAGCAGATATGGGTATATCTACTTAATGAAGCATAAGTCTGAAACATTTGAAAAGTTCAAAGAATTTTAGAGTGAAGTTGAAAATCATCGTAACAAGAAAATAAAGTTTCTACGATCTGATCGTGGAGGAGAATATTTGAGTTACGAGTTTTGTCTACATTTGAAACAATGCGGAATAGTTTCGCAACTAACGCCACCCGGAACACCACAGCGTAATGGTGTGTCCGAACGTCGTAATCGTACTTTACTAGATATGGTGCAATCTATGATGTCTCTTACAGATTTACCGCTGTCATTTTGGGGTTATGCTTTAGAGACGGCCGCATTCACGTTAAATAGGGCACCATCAAAATCCGTTGAGACGACGCCTTATGAACTGTGGTTTGGCAAGAAACCAAAGTTGTCTTTCTGAAAGTTTGGGGCTGCGATGCTTATGTGAAAAAGCTTCAACCTGATAAGCTCGAACCCAAATCGGAGAAATGTGTCTTCATAGGATACCCAAAGGAGACCATTGGGTACACCTTCTATCACAGATCCGAAGGCAAAACGTTTGTAGCCAAGTTAGGAAACTTTCTGGAGAAGGAGTTTCTCTCGAAAGAAGTGAGTGGGAGGAAAGTAGAACTTGATGAGGTAACTGTACCTGCTCCCTTATTGGAAAGTAGCTCATCACAGAAATCTGTTCCTGTGACACCTACACCAATTAGTGAGGAAGTTAATGATGATGATCATGAAACTTCATATCAAGTTGTTACTGAACCTCATAGATCAACCAGAATAAAATCCGCACCAGAGTGGTACGGTAATCCTGTTCTGGAAGTCATGTTACTAGACCATGATGAACCTATGAACTACGAAGATGCGATGGTGAGCCCAGATTCCGAAAAATGGCTTGAGGCCATGAAATCTAAGATGGGATCCATGTATGAGAACAAAGTGTGGATTTTGGTTGACTTGCGCAATGATCGGCAAGCAATTGAAAATAAATGGATCTTCAAGAAGAAGACTAACGTTGAAGGTAATGTTACTGTCTACAAAGCTCGACTTGTCACAAAAGGTTTTCGACAAGTTCAAGGGGTTGACTACAATGAGACCTTCTCACCCATAGCGATGCTTAAGTCTGTCCGAATCATGTTAGCAGTTGCCGCATTTTATGATTATGAAATATGGCAGATGGATGTCAAAACTGCATTCCTGAATGGTTTTCTGGAAGAAGAGTTGTAGATGATGCAACAGGAAGGTTTTGTCGATCCAAAGGGAGCTAACAAAGTGTGCAAGCTCCAGCGATCCATTTATGGACTGGTGCAAGCCTCTCGGAGTTGGAATAAACGCTTTGATAGTGTAATCAAAGCATTTGGTTTTATACAGACTTTTGGAGAAGCCTATATTTACAAGAAAGTGAGTGGGAGCTCTGTAGCATTTCTGATACTATATGTAGATGACATATTGCTGATCGGAAATGATATAGAATTTCTGGATAGCATAAAAGGATACTTGAATAAGACTTTTTCAATGAAAGACCTCGGTGAAGCTGCTTACATATTGGGCATTAAGATCTATAGAGATAGATCAAGACGCTTAATTGGACTTTCACAAAGCACATACCTTGACAAAGTTTTGATGAAGTTCAAAATGGATCAAGCAAAGAAAGGGTTCTTGCCTGTGTTACAAGGTGTGAAGTTGACTAAGACTCAAAGCCCGACCACTGCAGAAGATAGAGAGAAGATGAAAGATGTTCCCTATGCTTCAGCCATAGGCTCTATCATGTATGCAATGTTGTGTACCAGACCTGATGTGTGCCTTGCTATAAGTCTAGCAAGGAGGTACCAAAGTAATCGAGGAGTGGATCGCTGGACAGCGGTCAAGAACATCCTAAAATACCTGAAAAGGACTAAGGACATGTTTCTCGTATATGGAGCTGACAAAGAGCTCATCGTAAATGGTTACGTTGATGCAAGCTTTGACACTGATCCGGACGATTCTAAATCGCAAACCGGATACGTGTTTACATTGAACGGTGGAGCTGTCAGTTGGTGCAGTTCTAAACAAAGCGTCGTGGCGGGATCTACCTGTGAAGTGGAGTACATAGCTGCTTCGGAAGCAGCAAATGAAGGAGTCTGGATGGAGGAGTTCATATCCGATCTAGGTGTCATACCTAGTGCATCGGGTCCAATGAAAATCTTTTGTGACAATACTGGAGCAATTGCCTTAGTGAAGGAATCCAGATTTCACAAGAGAACCGAGCACATTAAGAGACGCTTCAATTCCATCCGGGATCTAGTCCAGGTGGGAGACATAGAAATTTGCAAGATACATACGGATCTGAATGTTGCAGACCCGTTGACTAAGCCTCTTCCACGAGCAAAACATGATCAACACCAAGACTCCGTGGGTGTTAGAATCATTACTGTGTAATCTAGATTATTGACTCTAGTGTAAGTGGGAGACTGAAGGAAATATGCCCTAGAAGCAATAATAAAGTTATTATATATTTCCTTATATCATGATAAATGTTTATTATTCATGCTAGAATTGTATTAACCGGAAACATAATACTTGTGTGAATACATAGACAAAAAGAGTGTCACTAGTATGCCTCTACTTGACTAGCTCGTTGATCAAAGATGGTTATGTTTCCTGACCATAGACATGTGTTGTCATTTGATTAACGGGATCACATCATTAGGAGAATGATGTGATTGACTTGACCCATTCCGTTAGCTTAGCACTTGATCGTTTAGTCTTCTGCTATTGCTTTCTTCATGACTTATATATGTTCCTATGACTATGAGATTATCCAACTCCCGTTTACCGAAGGAACATTTTGTGTGCTACCAAACGTCACAACGTAACTAGGTGATTATAAAGGTGCTCTACAGGTGTCTCCGAAGGTACTTGTTGGGTTGGTGTATTTCGAGATTAGGATTTGTCACTTCGATTGTCGGAGAGGTATCTCTGGGCCCTCTCAGTAATGCACATCACTTAAGCCTTGCAAGCATTACAACTAATGAGTTAGTTGTGAGATGATGTATTACGGAACGAGTAAAGAGACTTGCCGGTAACGAGATTGAACTAGGTATTGAGATACCAACGATCAAATCTCGGGCAAGTAACATACCAATGACAAAGGGAACAACGTATGTTGTTATGCGGTCTGACCGATAAAGATCTTTGTAGAATATGTGGGAGCCAATATGAGCATCCAGGTTCCGCTATTGGTTATTGACCGGCAACAGTTCTAGGTCATGTCTACATAGTTCTCGAACCCGTAGGGTCCGCACGCTTAAAGTTACGATGATAGTTTCATTATGAGTTTATATGTTTTGATGTACCGAAAGTTGTTCGGAGTCCCGGATATGATCACAGACATGACGAGGAGTCTTGAAATGGTCGAGACATAAAGATTGATATATTCGACGACTATATTCGGACACCGGAAGTGTTCCGGGTGATTTCGGAGAAAATCGGAGTGCCGGAAGGGTTACCGGAACCCCCCGGGGAAGTATTGGCCTTAGTAGGCCTGAGGGGAGAGAGAGGGCAGCAGCCCAGGAGGTGGCGCGCCCCCTCCCATGGGGAGTCCGAATTGGACTAGGGGAGGGGGCGCGGCCCCTCTTTCCCTCTCCCTCTCCCCCTCTTTCCTTCCCCCTTCCCCCTTCCTAGTTGGACTAGGAAAGGGGAGTCCTACTCCTACTAGGAGGAGGACTCCCCCCTCCTTGGCGCGCCCCAACGGCCGGAAGGCCTCCCCCCTTGCTCCTTTATATACGGGGGCAGGGGGCACCGTAGAACACACAAGTTGATCTTTGTGATCGTTCCTTAGCCGTGTGCGGTGCCCCCCTCCACCATATTCCACCTCAGTGATATCGTTGCGGTGCTTAGGTGAAGCCCTGCGTCGGTAGAACATCATCATCGTCACCATGCCGTCGTGCTGATGGAACTCATCCCCGACACTCTGCTGGATCGGAGTCCAGAGATCGTCATCGAGCTGAACGTGTGCTGAACTCGGAGGTGCCGTACGTTCGGTGCTTGGATCGGTCGGATCATGAAGACGTACGACTACATCAACCGCGTTGTCATAACGCTTCCGCTTTCGGTCTACGAGGGTACGTGGACACACTCTCCACTCTCATTGCTATGCATCACCATGATCTTGCGTGTGCGTAGGAATTTTTTTGAAATTACTACGTTCCCCAACAGCCTTAGCCACAGTTGCCCTGTCAACTGAAGCCCCCACACTCCTGGCTCATGTGTTGAAGAAGCTCTTTGTGCTGCCCCAGTGGTTCAATGAATTAAACCGGTCATCTACGAGAGCCGGAGCCGTATCTTCCTTAAGCCGGGCCAAAGCATGGCTGCCGGAATTAGACCCCGGCTGACATTGCTATTGGGTACCCCAGCCTTAAGGAAGATGGCACTCCATTTGAACGGACGGACTTTGCTGCTTGTGTGAAGGAGATATGTCCTGTGGCCAGCATGATTGCTAATGAAACAGACCTCACCAAGTATCACCCGGCTTACAACACAGCAAATAAGAGGCAGCCAACCCCGACTCATAAAGTGACCAGCTTGATCCCTCAATTTGTAAGCACACCTTTGCCCCTGAAGTTGACCCGGCCGGGTTAATTGATGATGAAGCTGAATTTGAAGCTTTGAGTGGTATTAACTGGTCATCATCAACCTTCTAGGCGCCGGACAGGACAAAGACGCGGAAAGGGGTGACCCAGAAACATCAGGCCAACAAGAAAATTGATCCGGCGGGCGGCTCATATTAGTAGCCTTCTAAAAACAGTTAAATCATTTGGACTCGGGGAGTCATGTAATAGGATAGAAATGACTTTGATCTGTCGTGCTATCGTTCATGTTTTTTGTGCTCAACATTGTTAATCCGCCTCCTTTATGTTCACCTTTGTTATAATTATCATCTATGTTCCTTATGCGTAAGAAAATCCTTAAAATATCCTGCACACAGAAATAGATCACAAGAACCCTTGGCGATTTAGCGCAGGGCGGCTCATAATATTTCATATATAACCACAAATGTGTAAAAAAGGAGGCACGGATAGTCTTTGTTATGAATCATATCTTTGAAACATAATTACAATGATAATATCATACCTGTGATATTGAACTTTCACTACCGGTTTATGTGACCTGTGCAGTAAGGGTGATAACCGAATCTTAAGAAGTCAAGACTTCCAAATGTTTGATGATTGTCATATGCTGGCGACTTATTGTCCAAATAAGCCAGGTTAAATAGAAACCACATATATATGCCTCGGATATGAACAAAAAAGTCTCAAGACAAACTTTAAAGATTGTTGTCAAAAACTTAAGCCAAATAGAGATAAAAATGAAGCTTCTAATTCGAATACAATCAATAAGCCGGACCAAAAGGGGTTTTAGCTATGATTCGAATATGATCAAGAAGCCCCCTAGTGGTTTTGGCGTTGCGCCGATCAAGAGGGTACCGACAGCTATGTTCTCTTTGGTTCGAATACGACCTATGTTTGAACAGGAAGCCCCCTAGTGACCTTGAGACTTTTTTAACGACTCTGATTCGAATATGATCAAAGTCGGACCCAAAAAGGGGTTAAGCTATGATTCAAATACGATCAATAATCCCCCTAGTGGGTTTGGCATTGTGCTGATCAAGAGGGTACCGACAACTATGTTCTCTTTGGTTCGAATACGACTTATATTTGAACAGGAAGCCCCCTAGTGACCTTGAGATTTTTTAATGACTCTGATTCGAATATGATCAGAGTCGGATCAAAGGGTTTAAGCTAGATTCGCATATGATCAGCCCCCAATTGATTTTTTATTATGATGAAGACATATGATCATTGAAGATGAAAAGGGCAGAGGTCCTATTTTATTACTTATCATAATATATACATCGTCAAGAAATATGTACATCATAAGAGTCGGTGGCTCAAGTGTAGTAAGGCCGAAGATGAGCAATATTCCACGGCCGATGGGTCTCCTCCTCCAACTTACGTGAGTCTTTGTGCTCTCGAACATCGATAAGATAGTGTGACCCGTTGTTCAAATTCTTTCTGACCACAAAGGGCCCTTCCCAAGGTGGGGATAACTTGTGGGCATCAGTTTGATCCTGGAAGAGCCGGAGCACCAAATCACCTTCTTGAAAGGTTCTGGACTTAACCCGGCAGCTGCGATAATGGCGCAGGTCCTATTGGTAAATCGTCGAACGGGCTGCTGCCAAGTCACGCTTCTCATCTAATAGGTCAAGTGCGTCCTGACACGCTTCTTCATTATCAACTTCAACGTAAGCCGCCACGCGGGGCGAGTCATGACGAATGTCAATAGGAAGAACCGCCTCTGCCCCATAAACCATGAAGAAAGGAGTGTAACCCGTAGATCTGTTGGGGGTAGTATTGATACTCCATAGCACTAATGGCAACTCCTCCACCCAACAACCCAGCGTCCGTTGCAAGGGAACCAAAAGCCAGGGCTTGATTCCTTTCAAAATTTCGTGATTGGCTCTTTTGGCTTGACCATTGGATTGGGCTTGAGCTACTGATGAAACATCAAGCCGGATATGCTCACGTTGACAAAACTCCTCCATACCACCCTTGGAAAAGTTTGTGCCATTATCAGTTATGATACTGTGGGGAAAGCCAAAACAGAAAATCACCTTCTTCATGAATTGAACCGCCATTGCCGCGTCATACTTACTGGCCGGCTCTGCTTCATCCCACTTTGTGAATTTGTCAACCGCCACCAAGAGGTGGGTCTTTTTATCCTTGGACCTTTTAAAAGGCCCAACCATGTCAAGCCCCCATACTGCAAACGGCCAAGTAATAGGAATCATCCTCAACTCCTGAGCCGGCACGTGAGCTTGCCGTGAGAATTTCTGACAACCATCACATTTACTGACTAGATCCTCTGCATCAGTGTGAGCCGTCGGCCAATAAAACCCATGACGAAAAGCTTTGGCCACAAGGGACTTTGAACTGGCATGATGGCCACAATCTCCTTCATTAATCTCACGAAGAATCTCTTAACCTTCCTCAGGAGAGACACAACACTGAAAAGCCCCAGTGACACTGCGATGGTGTAATTCGCCATTGGCAATTGTCATTGAATTAGACTGTTGGGTTATCTGTCTGGCCAAGGTTTCATCTTCAGGCAACTCACCCTGGGTCATATAAGCCAAATATGGCATTGTCCAATCTGGGATGACGTGAAGAGCCGCCACCAACTATGCTTCTGTGTCAGGAACAACCAAGTCTTCCTCTGTAGGTAATTAAACAGAAGGATTATGCAAAATATCCAAGAAAGTATTCAGTGGCACCGGCTTACGCTGAGATCCCAGCCGGCTTAAATCATCAGCCGCCTCATTCTTTCTGCGATCAATGTGCTCCACTTGATAACCCTTGAAGTGTCTAGCAACAGCATCAACTTCATGGCGATAAGCCGCCATGAGGGGATCCTTGGAATCCCATTTTCCGGAGACTTGTTGAGCTACCAAATCTGAGTCGCCAAAGCACCTTACCCGGCTTAAGCTCATCTCTTTAGCCATCTGAAGACCATGGAGCAAGGCCTCATACTCAGCTGCATTGTTAGTATAAGGAAACATCAACCTTAGCACATAACAAAATTTGTCACCTCGAGGGGAAGCTCAAACGACTCCAGCCCCCGAGCCCTCCAATTGCCTGGACCCATCAAAGTGAATAGTCCAATATGTGTTGTCCGGCTTCTCTTCACGCATCTGCAGCTCTGTCCAATCGTTGATGAAATCCACTAGTGCTTGAGACTTGATAGTAGTGTGTGGCATATACTTTAAGCCATGAGTCCCAAGCTCAATGGCCTACTTGGTGACTCGTCATGTGGCTTCTCTGTTTTGAATGATATCTCCTAAAGGAGCAGAACTGACCAGAGTGATGGGATGACCCAGAAAATATTGTTTAAGCTTCGGACTGGCCATGAACACCCCATAAACAAGTTTCTGCCAATGTGGATATCTCTGTTTGGACTCAATAAGCACCTCACTTATGTAGTAAACCGGCTGTTGAACCGGATATTCTTTACCAGCCTCCTTGCGCTCCACCACAATGGCCACACTGACAGCACGTGTATTAGCAGCCACATATAACAATAATGGCTCCTTATCAATGGGAGCAGCAAGAACCGGCGGCTCAGCTAGCTGCCTCTTCAAATTTCCAAATGCATCGTTAGCAGCATCGCTCCAAACAAAGTCGTCTGTTTTCTTCATCATCTGATACAGTGGTATGGCCTTCTCACCTAACCGGCTTATGAACCAGGTTAAGGCAGAAATTCGACCCGCCAAACACTGAACATCATTGATATACGCCGGCTTAGCCAAGGAGGTGATGGCCTTGATCTTTTCCGAGTTAGCCTTAATGCCTCTGTTAGAAAGCAGAAAACCCAAAAGCTTGCCTGCTAGCACAACAAAGACGCACTTGGCCGGGTTAAGCATCATCTTGTAGACCCGGAGATTATCAAAGGTTTCCTTCAAATCATCTATCCAGGTCTCCTTCACTTTGGACTTCATCACAATGTCGTCCACATAAGCATGAACGTTGCGCCCAATCTGACTGTGAAGACAGTTCTGCACACATCGCTGATAAGTCGCCTGGGCACTCTTGAGCCCAAAAGGCATAGACACATATCAGAAGGCTACAAAAGGAGTAATGAAAGTCGTATTCTCCTGGTCCTTAACTGCCATCTTGATCTGATGCTAACCAGAATAAGCATCCAAAAAACTTTAAGTGCTCACAACCTGTCATAGCATCAATGATTTGATCAATACGAGGGAGAGCAAAAGGATCAGCCGGACAAGCCTTGTTTAAGTCTGTGTAATCCACACACATGCGCCAGGTGCCATTTTTCTTAAGCACTAGCACCGGGTTAGCCAACCACTCTGGATGAAAAACCTCAACAATGAACCCAGCTGCCAAGAGCCGGGCCACTTCCTCACCAATGGCCTTACCCTCTCCTCATTAAACCGCAGGAGAAACTGCTTGACCGGCTTAAATTTCGGATCAATATTGAGAGTGTGCTCAGCGAGTTCTCTCGGTACACCCGACATGTCAGAAGGTTTCCATGCAAAGATGTCCCGGTTCTCACGGATGAACTCGATGAGCGCACTTTCCTGTTTGGGGTCCAGATTAGCACTGATACTGAACTGCTTGGATGAGTTGCCGGGAACAAAATCAACAAGCTTGGTCTAATCAGCTAATTTAAATTTCATCACCGGGTCATGCTCCGTGATTGGCTTCTTTAAAGACGTCATGTCAGCCGGATCAACATTATCCTTGTAAAACTTTAACTCTTCCGCTGCACAGACTGACTCAGCATAAGTCACGTCACCTTCTTCACACTCCAAGGCTACCTTCCATCTACCATGAACCGTGATGGTCCCCTTGTAACCCAGCATCTTGAGTTGTAGATAAACATAACACGGCCGCGCCATGAACTTGGCATAAGCCGGCCGCCCAAACAGAGCATGATACGGGCTCTTAATCTTGACCAATTCAAAAGTTAGCTTCTCAGCCCTAGAATCATGCTCATCTCCAAAGGCTACCTCCAGCTCAATCTTGCCAACTGGATACGCCGACTTACCAGGAACCACACCATGGAAAACGGTATTGGACTGCTTAAGATTCTTATCAGTTAATCCCATGCGACGGAAGGTTTCATAATAAAGGATATTAATGTTGCTACCTCTGTCCATGAGTACCTTAGTAAATTTGTATCCACCAACTTGAGGTGCCACCACCAAAGCCAAGTGATCTGGGTTATCAACCCGGGGCGGGTGATCCGCCCGACTCCACATAATGGGTTGATCAGACCATTGCAAGTACTGGGGAACTACTGGCTTAACGGCGTTCACTGCCCTCTTGTGAAGCTTCTGGTCCCATTTACACAAACTTGTGGTGAAGACGTGATACTGCCCACTACTCAACTGTTTTTGATGATTTTGATAACCGGATTGTTGCTGTTGCTGACCCCCTTGGCTAGATTGCTGGTTGCTTTGATTATATCCTCCCTGATTATTTTGGTGGCCCTGAAAGCCGGAACTAGAGCCGCCACCTCCATAACCCGGACCATGGAAACCACCGCCGCTTGAGCCGCTGTCGGGCCCATGATTGTTGTCAAACATGTTAGAATTCTTGAAAGCCTTCATAATCGTACAATCCTTACACAGGTGAGTGGTCGGCTTCTCCCGAGTGCCATGCCTTGGACAGGGCTCATTTAGCAACTGCTCAAGAGTGGGACCTGACCCGTCAGACGAAAGAGGTGGCCTCCCCTTTCGTCGTTGATTGTTACCCTGCACATTGTTGTTAGCCACAAACTCCGAGCTACCATCAGCCTTACGTTTATTATTGCCCCCTTGACTCACCGGGTTATGCTGCGGGCCCTTCGCATTGCCGCTCTTCTTTCCCTTCCCAGCCTTCTCATTGTCAGACTCGGGATCCTTGGTACTATCAGAGTCGGCATACTTGACTAGAGCCGCCATCGGCTGGCCCATGTCATTACAATCGCGCTTGAGCCACCCTAGCTTCTGTTTCAGAGGCTCAAAACGGCAATTTTTCTCCAACATAAAACTGCAGAGCCGGCATCCATCTTATCAGATGAATGTATTATAGCCTTGACCCGGTGCACCCAATGGGCTGGGACTCACCCTCCTCTTGCTTGCAATTAGTCAGGTCCACAATCGACAAGGGCTGCTTGCATGTATCCTTAAAGTTCTGAATAAACCGGTCCTTTAACTCTGCCCATGAATTGATGGAATTAGGTGGCATTCCCTTTAACCAAGTTCGGGTCGTTCCATCTAGCATCATGGTGAAGTACTTGGCCATCACAGCGTCACTGACTTCCAGTAGTTCCATGGCCATCTCATAGCTTTCGATCCATGCCCCAGGTTGTAAGTCGGCCGTATAATTAGGCACCTTTCGAGGTCCCTTGAAATCCTTGGGCAAATGCTCGTTACGCAGAGCCGGTACCAAACAAGGTACGCCCCCAGTCCTAGTGGTCACGTCGGCCTCAATTGAAGTCGTCGGATAAACCGGAAGGGGCTGATAAGCTGCCTGCTGAACCGCCCGCTCAGCTTCCTGATGCAATCTGTCCTGATCAACCAAATTAATAGCTCCATCATGAGCCGGGTCATACCCACGCGGCGGGTCACGGCGTCGGGCGTTGCTTGAAACGGCTAGTGAGTGCATGTGCCTGCTATAGCTTCGGCTTGGGCGGGGGTGGAATGAATCCTGTCTCTACTATAAGAATATGCCTCCTGCTGTGCCAGAGCCGTCTAAAGAAGTTCTTTGATCCTTCGCGTTTCAACTGCCGTCGGAGAGTCACCATCCACTGGGAGAGCCGCCAATCGTGCCGCTGCGGTGATCATGTTCTCCAAAGGATTAGCATAATGACCCGACGGTACCGGTACATGCTGAGTCGGAGCAGTATGCTGACGAGGGGGTTCCGCCACACGTGGTTGAACCGGCGTCCCAGCCCTGGGTGCCGCGGCCCGGTTTACCTCCGATGCGTTACTGGGTCCTGCCCCGAGCGTGCGGAAAAGGTTTCTAGACTCATAAACTGTAGGCAGGCCAGACTGGTGCCTTCTCCTCATGATCTCATTTGATGCGTTCTGATCCATCGTACGCAGAAAAGCCTCGGATTGAATCCGCTAGGCCTGAGCATCCAAAGCCGCCCGCTCCATGGACATCCTAACGTCCTCCGCCGCCAAGTCCTCCTTAGCTTGCGCTACCTCCTCACGTAGTTGTGCTACTACTGCATCATGTTGATCTTGATCCGCCGGATCGACCACGGCGGTTAATAGAGCTGTTATTTTATCCATTAAAGCCATCAGGACCTGAGTCGGGGGCGCACAGGGCCTCCTTCCCCAGCTTCCATCACCGCTGCTGACCCGAAAGTCATAGCCGCCGCAGCCGTAGAATTCTGCCCGGGTTGTGTGCCAGCCATGAAGATCCTGACTCTGTTCGGTGGCTCAAAGGAGTCCGAAATACTGTTGCCATCGGAACAGCTCTCAAGCCTGCCATCTTGCAGTTGATACAATGAATCCATCTCACCCATGGATGACTCACCATCAGAGTAGATGGCCGTCTCACCGCCAGACATAGATCCTTCAGAAAATTCCCCTCCATGGATGCATCCCATGAAGGCACGCTTCATGGAGGGCTGAGCTCGGGCGGGTCTCGCACGCTGATCCGTCTCGACGATGTCGCTGCAGATGTCCGGCTCAGGGCCTGGCTTATCGATCTTGCCGATGAAGACTGTCGGCATTCTGGGAACGGGGGTCCCTAGACTTGCCTGCCCGTGGCCTGCGGCGTGGCTCAAGGGGCGGCCCAGCATGGCCCATCTTCGTCAACACGAGCTCAAGACCATCGCGAGGGGCCGAGCCTCGCAGGGCGGACGATAGGAGGCTTCCTCAGGCACGGCCTCGTCAGGCTGGCTCACGAGGAGGCGGAGAGATCAAGGCGGGGTACCTCGCGAGGTGCCCATGACGCAAGCCATGACGACCAAGGGCGCCAGGCGGGCGCCAGCCCGTGCAGTGTCCTTGTTTCCTCTTTGGTGCAAAGGGAACAAGCGCAGGCGAGAGCATCAAGCAAAGGCATCCATTTCGGTGCAACAAGACCAAAACCAGCAGAACGGCAGGATGGAAGTCATCGTGGAGCCCAAGCCGGTGTCACCACCAGAGCCTTTGGCAGGCGAGGACCAACTTTAGTCAGGATAAGTGTATTAGATGTTCCCCTTCAAAATGGCCAATTGTTGGCGCCCTTCCCGCTCAATATTTGGGAAGAGGCCCAGGGCCTCGCTCTATAAATAGGACTAGCCACCTCGAGGGTAGAGGCATCAAGAGAGGGAGACTGAACTCCTCCTAGCAGTTCATCGCACCAGCCAAGAACAGACCCTCGCGAGGCTGTTCTTCCTTGTACTGTTCATCATCAGCCCAAGAGGCAATCCACCACACCACACACTGGAGTAGGGTATTACACCACAATGGTGGCCTGAACCAGTATAAACTCTGTGTCCCTTGTGTTGTTCCTTTCATTGCTTAGTTCATAGCGAGGCGGTGAGGGGCAGGTAGGCAGAGGGCCAAATCTCCGCGCGCACCCCAGTGTTCGAATCTAGAGGGTCTGCCGGAACCCGGAATCCGACATTTGGCGCGCCAGGTAGGGGTGCGCCGGAATCCATCCTCTGTCGCTTCGCGTCCCGTCGCATCGTCATCATCATGTCCGGCGACCAAGCAGGCAAACCTGGCCCCTGGGCGGCCTGGCCCGCCCACGTAGAGCTGCTCGCCCCGGGCAACCCCGCGCCCCAGGCAGCTCGCGGTCTGCAGGGCGCTGCGGGCCGCAAGCGGCGCGGACAGGCGGCGACAGCTCTCACGACGCGGCAAGCGCGGTCGGCGGCAAGGGCCTCCCACCACGCTGCGGCCACGGTGCCGTACACCTGACGGGAGCAGGCGAACTCGAGGGCCGCACTCACGGTGGCCCGAGAGCTACTGCAATGCAGGCTGCTGGAAGGCGGTCACGACGTGCTGCTAGAGCGGGTGGCCGAGCTCCTGGGCTTTGCTGCCTCGGGGGCTCCCCCCTTCTGCACCCAGCTCCCACCTCAGGTCCAGGGTGGCCCGTCCAAGGGCTCCGTGCACTCTCGTGCGGCCCCAAGCGGACTCCAAGGGCACCCCAACGCCGGCCAGGCTGTCAGAGCCGAGCCAGCAGCGGCGCTACCTCCACCCCCGGCCATTGAAGAAGGACTCGCCACAACCCATGGCCCCGGCGGGCCGCCGCGCAACCACCCCCAGGCGGGCGCCTCAAGCAGCACCGCGTGGCACGCGGGGCACTACGGCGCGGTCTTCGGGATGGCGGCCCTAGAAGAGTACGTGCCTCACATGATGGGCCAAGGGCGCGCACATGAGGACGAACAGGGCTCGCTCCTCGGCCCAAGCTGGGGGGATGAGACGCCAGAAGCTGAACTCTTCCATGAGCCCCGGGAAGGCCCCGTCGGCTATGCTGGAAACAGCGAGTATCAGGTACCACTAATCCCCCATGAGCAGGCATACGCCAGCCGTGGATCGCAGGAAGTGCAGGTCACGACAACGGGTGGCTGCCCCACTCCCGCAGTTTCCTACCCCTCAGGAGGAGGGCGCCGGGGGCTGCAGGAGAGGGGCCAAGATCCTACATCACCACTGCGGCATTCGGAGCAAGGCGTCCTCAGGAGGTAGGCCCTCTGCTGGGGAGGTGCCCCAGAGCCTGCCCCTGGCAGAGGACCCGTGGTCGTCGGGGGAACCGCTGGCGACCACTCTACCCCATCGGCGGCGTCCTAGTTTTCAGTCGTCGTCGGTGGCACTAGAGTGTGGCGCAAGGCGGGGCCCTCGTCTGGTGATATGAAGCAAGGCCGGTACCTATGAAGAAGGCCTAGTGCCTGTGAAGCTCGCTGCCCCGTGACACTCTCACGTAATAATGAGTGGAGTTGTACACGCCCCGGAGTCTCAGGGGTGCCGGCCTCAGGCCCTGGGGCTCCCTCCTACGCCAAGTAGCAGCACTTAGCTCCGCGCTGGTGAGAAGACGTCCAAGACTAGACTAGGTGTCGGACGCAGCCTTTTTTCTGCTTTCTTTGCTTTTCTCCTTGGCTGTCGTTTTCCCCTGTTGGATTTAAGTTGGATTTGAGCTTGAAGGTTTGCATGTGTTCGGGGAAGGGGTGCTTAGTCTCATTCGAGCAATCTCTCGTGTTCTGGTTGCCACTTCGCCTCAGCTGCCTCCCCTCGTGAGCCCCTCACGAGCCGGGCCAGGCCTAGCTTGCATACAGCCCGGACTGTCATCGCTGCGCCCTCTCATGAGGTTTTCACTACAAGCTCAGTAGGCTCAGCCGTCCGCAGGTTGACAAAAGGCCCAGAGCCTGTGAAGAAGGCGAATGCCTGTGAAGCTATCACGTTTCGGAAAAGGCCCAGAGCCTGTGAAGAAGGCGAATGCCTGTGAAGCTATCACGTTTCGGAAAAGGCCCAGAGCCTGTGAAGAAGGCGGAAGCTATCGCGTTTTGGAAAAGGCCCAGAGCCTACGAAGAAGGCGAACGCCTGTGAAGTTCATCCTCTCGAGAAGGGCCCGGAGCCTGTGAAGAAGGCCAATGTCTGTGAAGCTCGCCGCCTATGACACCCTCACGCGACAATAAGTTTGGGGCTGTGCATGCCCCAAAGTCAAGCCACTTGGCGCAGGCATGCGGGTGCTGTTGCATCTACTAATACACTGGATGCAAGTTTTTACATGAGGGGCTCCCCCTCCCAAAATGCTCTTACAACCTTCAGGGCAAGACCCGAACTCTATTCGCGCAAGTTAAGGAAGCAGGGACAACACACGGTCAGTCGGATAAATCCCCCAATGCATCCCCGGGGACGCCTCCTGAATCATCGTTGGCGTCGCTGGCCTCGCCATCGTCCTCCGCATCGCCGGCAGCAGCGCCAGGGCCGTTCACCACGTCACCTTCATCTGCAGCCACGACCGCGTTGTCGTTATCAAAGGCGAAGGCCCTGACGAGGGCATCCACGTTGTCTTCCACCCAGCGCGCCAGGTCGTCCCGGATGACCTGGGGCACTGGAGCGATGGCGGCGTCAAAGTCAAAGTTGGGGAACATGTTCTGAAGGTGGCTGAAGACGCGAGAGAAGGCACGTCCGAGCAGGGCGCGGCTCCTCTCCTCTACCAGCCTGTTGGCACCGGCCGATCGTGCCTCCAGCTGCGTCACCACGTTGGTGAAGAACTGAAGATTGCCAGCATAGTTGACTACGTGGGGCTGGTCGACAGCCGCCTCGTAGATGTTTCCTAGAGCCGCGTTGGCTCTCTCCCGGAGCCTAGAGAGCATGGGGCCATGCACGTGCTCCAGGATCCGCCGCTGGCGTATCTCGTCCTCGTTCTGCCGCGCAACAGCCTCGGCCTCGTCCACCCGCTGGCGAAGAAGGAGCACCTCGGCGCGGGACGTAGTCAGTTCCTCCTGCACTGCATCGAGGGCAGCTCGAGAAGCGTCGGCCCTCCGCGCCGCTTCCTCCAGCTTGGCCCTCAGGGAAGCGGTCCTGCCTTCAGCCCCGACCCGAATCAACTCCAGCCTCTCCTCGAACTCGTGCTCAAGGCTCAATCGGGCTGTCGTCACCCCGCGCTCAACCTCTTCCAGGACACGGGCCTCGCGCGCAGTGACGTCATCCTCCGCCTGTGACACCAGGCGTTCTCTCGTCTCTAGACGTTCAAGATCGCGTGCGCGCTCAGCAGCTTCCAGCGTTAGTGCCTCCTCACGTCTCAGGAGCTCTGCCTGATCGACCGAAGCCACCTTCATCGACGCAAGGGCCGACTCACGCAGCTCTACCTGCTGCTCCAAGGAGTGGCACCGGGCAAGGAGTTCCCGCGACCGCTCATCCACCGCCTCACGCTGCCGATCAGCCTCTCGGGTCTCCTCGACGGCCCGGGAACGGGCCTCCCGGGAGGCCGCCAGCAACTCCTCAGCCTCCTCATTGTCGAGGTCACGCTGGTGGCGCGCAAGGGCAACTGCCGCCTCCAGCTTGCGCCTCTCTTCCACCAGGCGCAGTCCCTCGGCCTCAAGGCGCGCGTCTTCATCATCAAGCTCTTCACCAAGCTGGCTCACCGCGTCAACCGCCCTCCGGAGAAACCCTTGGCGAAGAGCGCGACGCCTCCGGGCATGCTCGAGCACGTTTTCTGCATCGTCATCGACCCCAAGTAAGCGTCGGGGGCCTCGAATCAGCACTCCCCCTCTGGGCAGGGGGCTGGGGGCTGGCTCCCTCGTGATGGCCGGGTACGCCTCGCCAGAAGCCCGGCCAGGGGCCAGCCCCTCCCCAAATGAGGGGTGCAGGGCCGACCTCAGCCAATCGCCATCCATGATCAGACGCGAAGCCCATGGCAGGCTGGCTAGGCCACGAGAAGGCTCGCGAAGGAGGGTCGTGAGGCGCGCTGGGCCGCGATGCACCACAGGATGGCTCACCTCTCTGGCCGGCCTCACCGTGAGGGCTCTGCTGGAACTCGGAGCGCTCGAAGGCGGTGGAGAGGACGGAGCCTGTGGGGATGGCTCCTCAGCCATCTCCGTGAGCTCGGCGGGAAGGGGCCTGCAGAGCAAGGATCAGCCAAAGTGACGGGAGAGACAAGAGCTAGGAAAAGGGAAAGCTTACTCATCAATGGTGAAATACTTCTGGCGCTTCAGTAGGCGGTAAGGGTAGTCGTCACCCAATGCCTCCCTTTTTCCCCGGAGAGCCTCGAAGTCCACGCAGAAGCGACCCAGGAGTTGAGCGCAGGGGTCAGCCTGCGACGAGGAAGAAGCAGCAAGATGCCCAGCGCCTGGTGCGTCATCCCGATGCATGCCACCGGTCTCCTCACCAGAAAGGATGGCTGGGGCCCCAGGGGCCTCAACCACGGGTGTCGTGGGCCGCGGCTCAACACCCCCAGCCACAGCAGTGCGGGCCTTAGGAGATGCCCCCTCAGGAGATCCGCCAGGCATCGTCACTCCGGCGGGGGCCCCCTCAGCCTCCGGCGGCTCATGCCTCCCTGCTCCGCCACTCGAGGAAGGACCACCGTGGACGACTGGGAGGGCAGTCACCATCACTGGATTCTCGCGAGGACCCCTGAGGCTGGCGGGGCGCAGCCCCCATTCGTCGAAGCCGGGCATCTGCTTCACGAAGTCACCCCTGTTCGAGCAAAGGTACAGCAAAGCCCCTCCATGCCGAATGCTGCCAGGGGAGGGGTCCCCGGTCAAGACCGAGAGCACCTTCCTCAGTGCTTCAGGCGTGAGGTCCCCCTCCTGGAGCCTCATGCGGTCTTCACGCCCGCCGAAGGACCACATCCGACGGGAGTGGCGCTGAAGAGGAGCGATGCGGCGTAGCAGGAACTCCTTCACCACCTTGGGCACCGTCACACCAAGCTCCCTCAAGAGCGCGAAGCAACGCCAGACGAAGTTGAGCCGGGGGCTCATGAGTGTCTCCTGACCCCAGCCTGAATTGGGAACAGCAGACGACTTTGGCTCCGAAAGCAGGGGGCTGGGTACCCCTACATCCACGTACAGCCACCGCTCGCGGAACCCAGGCGCGGATGGAGGGAGACTCAAATAAATCCCCGTAGCCGTTGTTTCTGGTGCGGCAATGAAGCTCACACACCCAGAGCATTGGGTGGGATCAACGAGGCGCAGGGAGAAGAAGTGGCGCAGCAAAGCGACCGAAGGGGGGATGCCCATCATCGGCTCGCAGACAAAGGCAAAGATGGCGAGCAGGGTAATGGATTCAGGACCCAGATGCATCATATGGATCTGGTAATGGGAAAGCACAGCATTGAATAAATCAGAGAAGGGGGGAATCAATCCCGCCCACAGGGCGTCGGCAAAATACTGGACCTCGGTGACCACCCTGTCGATGGAGAAGTGGGATGCGGGCCAGGCTGTCGTCCTCCCACACTCGTCGAAGATGGTGGCTAGAGTAGGGCTGACCTTGCCTAAGCCTTCTCGGTTAAGTATGATCAACCGATCGACGGCAGGAGCCGTCAACGACGGCGAGTGAGGCGGAGGCATCGGTTTCTTCCCTTTTCCCTTCTTCATCGGAGCCATGGCAACGGGAAGAGGGAGGATTCGAGATTGGATTGGAAGCACAGACTGGAGCACAAGAGGAGGAAGAGCAGGGGACAGCCGAGCGACGAGAAGAGGAAAGACTGTGTGCAACCACGGGTCCGCCTAGCTGGGCGCAAAGTAAGGAGGCGTGGGGAAGCAGGGCCACCCACATCCAATCAACCGCCACGCGGCGCCCGAGGTCGTAGGCTGTTAGGGCCCACGGCGCTTCGCACTTACCCCTTCGCCTCTCTGCTCAGCCAAGTCCGGGCGCGCCTTGGGCCTGGGGGCTACTGTCGGCGTTCTGGGAACGGGGGTCCCCAGACTTGCCTGCCTGTGGCCTGCGGCGTGGCTCAAGGGGCGGCCCAGCATGGCCCATCTTCGTCAACACGAGCTCAAGACCCTCGCGAGGGGCCAAGCCTCGCGGGGCGGACGACAGGAGGCTTCCTCAGGCACGGCCTCGTCAGGCTGGCTCGTGAGGAGGCGGAGAGATCAAGGCGGGGTACCTCGCGAGGTTCCCATGATGCAAGCCATGACGACCAAGGGCGCCAGGCGGGCGCCAGCCCGCGTAGTGTCCTTGTTTCCTCTTTGGTGCAAAGGGAACAAGCGCAGACGAGAGCATCAAGCAAAGGCATCCATTTTGGTGCAACAAGACCAAGACCAGCAGAACGGCAGGATAGAAGTCATCATGGAGCCCAAGCCGGCGTCACCACCAGAGCCTTTGGCTGGCGAGGACCAACTTTAGTCAGGATAAGTGTACTAGATGTTCCCCTTCAAAATGGCCAATTGTTGGCGCCCTTCCCGCTCAATATTTGGGAAGAGGCCCAGGGCCTCTCTCTATAAATAGGACTAGCCACCCCCAGGGTAGAGGCATCAAGAGAGGGTGACTGAACTCCCCCTAGCAGTTCATCGCACCAGCCAAGAACAGATCCTCGCGAGGCTGTTCTTCCTTGTACTGTTCATCATCAGCCCAAGAGGCAATCCACCACACCACACACTGGAGTAGGGTATTACACCACAATGGTGGCCTGAACCAGTATAAACTCTGTGTCCCTTGTGTTGTTCCTTTGATTGCTTAGTTCATAGCGAGGCGTGAGGCGCAGGTAGGCAGAGGGCCAAATCTCCGCGCGCACCCCAGTGTTCGAATCTAGAGGGTCTGCCGGAACCCGGAATCCGACAAAGACGTGGATTCCGCCGAAGGGGGGCCGGTACCCGTACTCTATTGAGCCGGCGTCGGGGCCCCAGCCTACATCGTTGATGTAGAGCTTGCCGCGAAGACTCTTGGTCATCCGGCCCACATCGTGTCCTTTGAGCCCTTCAAAGCTGCCCTTCAAGAACTCAAATCCACCGTGCGCAGGCCCCATGGTGGGCGCCAACTATCGTGGAATTGTACGACAGATGTCCTAGTGAAATACTTAGTTGTGCAGCCATCGCAAATAGGAATCTTAAAGGGGTTAAAACAGGACAAAGGACACGGGAGTTTATACTGGTTCAGCCCCTTACGGTGAAGGTAATGGCCTAATCAAGTTTGAGGTGGTATTGCTATGTCTCGATTACCAGGGAGCGAAATCCGCTTGACCTAGTCTTCGATTTGATGTTACTTTTCCTGAACCGCCGTCGGGTCGTCCCTTTATATATAGAGGTCGATGCCCAGCGGCTCACTGAAAGTGCGTTATATCGACTAGAGGGGGGTGAATAGGCGATTTTTATGAATTCTTCACTGAGGAATTTGCTGGTGAGGAAATTCCTTAATCAAGAGAACTACTTGCAGCGGAATAAGTACTCAGAAGTAAGCATAGCAGAATATAGGCATGGTCATCATGATGAAATGAAGACAAGCATAGAGTACAGAAAGCATAATCACAGGATAACACAAGATGAAGACAAACAGACTGAAGAAATTGAACTGAGGAAATTGAGAAAGTCTTCAGTCAAAGTCTTCAAACACAGATATGAACAATCACTCAACACAGTAATGAGGAAATGAAAGAGTTGAGGAAATAGAACCAGTAAGGTTGGTGAAGACAATGATTTGGTAGACCAGTTCCAACTGATGTCTCAGTTGTACGTTTGGTTGGAGCGGCTGAGTATTTAAACTCGAGGACACACAGTCCCGGACACCCAGTCGCCGAGCACGCAGCTCAGGACACCAAGTCCTCACCGTATTCTCCTTGAACTAAGGTCACACAGACCTCGTCAAGTCACTCATGGTAAGTCTTCAGGTGACTTCCAAACCTTCACAGACTCGGTCACTTGGTGATCCACAATTCCTCTTGGATGCTCTAGACCATGACGCATAACCGTCTGGAAGAAGCACAGTCTTCAAAGGTAACAAGCATCAGATCCATGCAGGATCAATCTCTTCAGTGATGCTCAATCACTTTGGGTTTGTAGATGTTTGGGTTTGGGTTTTTCCTCACTCGATGATTTTCGCTCAAAGTCCTCGGAGGATGGGATGCTCTCAAATGACAAGTGTCAGTTTCTCTTGGAGCAGCCAACCAGCCAGTGGTTGTAGGGGGCAGCTATTTATAGCCTAGGGAGTAGCCTGACATGATAAGACATAAATGCCCTTGTCTAATATGACCGTTAGGTGGATAAGATATTTTGGGACAGCTGGCGTGCAGCACAACAACGGTCAGAAATTTGACTCTCAAATTCCTCAGGGCTATCATGTTCCTCACTATGTAGGCAATCCGCACTGGCGAATTCCTAACTCCTCAGTCAGAACAAAGTCCTCAGCGACTAGAAGAACTTCGTCTCTGTCACTGAAGAAATGACTGAACTGTATGAGATTTCCGAAGGCTTCACTCGAAGGGATTGGTAGGTGTACGATTTTGAGTTGAGCATCACATGGAAATTTTTCCTTAGTATTTCCTCGACCCCCTTTAACAGTACGGTGTTTCCTATGACTCAAGAAAGAGAAAAACAAAACTATGAAAACGAAAGTCTTCAAGCTTCATATTCCTCGCATGAATATCAAGTCTTCACGAACACACCAATTTCTTCACTTTCAAATTCTTCGGGAAAGTCTTCAGGAATACCAAAATCTTCAGTCGAAGATATTCATTTTTAGGGGTCGACTTTCTCTGTAAATATCAAACTCCTCATAGACGTATAGACCTGTGTACACTCACAAACGCATTAGTCCCTTAACCTATAAGTCTTCAATACACCAAAATCACTAAGGGGCACTAGATGCACTTACAATCTTCCCCTTTTTGGTGATTGATGACAATATAGGTTAAGGTTTCAACGGGCATAAACAAATGAAGTGTAAGTACTTGAGGAATTTGATTGCAAGATATAGAAGAACTCCCCCTGAAGATGTGCATAGTGAGGAATTTGCTTTTGAAGCAATGCACACTTGAAGAGTTAAATCATGGAGATCTCCCCCTATATCTTGTAATTCATACACGCATTTGACATATAATATGAAGAATTTGAAATGCATGATGAAATATGGTGCCTGATGAAATTCAGCATGCGTGCAATAATATTAATGAGGAACAAGCATGCAGAATAACGCATCAAGAGTATCAGATCACAGTGCATCAAAAGTATTAGAGCACCATCGGGTTTAAGTTTACAACTCGATCCAATAAAGTTTCAGAAGAACGAGAGTTGTAACTTAGCAAAAACGCCCATTTAATAGACCCGCTTGAAGACTAACTCAAATTTCACCCCCTTTGTCATCGAATGACCAAAAGGATCAAACTGAGGACTAACGCCTCTGAAGAATATCAAGTTGATGGAGGAGCGCCAGCGTTGTCGGGGTCGGTTGTCGTAGTAGGGCCTGCCGCAGTGTCGTCCAAGTCTTCATTTTCATCAGTGTCGCGTGATGAAGAAGAGGAGCTGGCCACCAAGGAAGGAACCTTAACCTTCTTGAATTTCTTCGATGGAGGTGCAGACCAGTCAAATTCTTCCTTGAGACCCACTCTCTTCAGATCTTCTGCGCTGTAGACATGAGATAGAATAGCCCAGGTACGGTTGAAGGTTTCATGGAGGTAGTAGCGGTTTTTCTTCACTGCATTGTGTGTTGATGTCATGTTGTGAAGAATTGAACCAAACTGACGCTTGACCCATTTATGGTTGCGATCAACTTTCTGATGAAGACTGAGGAGTAACTCACTATCAGTCATCACCCTGGGTGCTGTGGCTTGAGGATTTTGCTTGGCGGCAGAGTCATGTGTGGCAGAGTCATCATTGGTGGAGTAGGATGCAGCCTTGCGAAATTGACCATCCAATGGACGAATGCCTTCATCTATCATAGCAGTTGCCTTGCCTTTGTCATCAGCTGAGGAAAATGTCCGTTTGAGAACTTCAATTGGAGGCAAGTAGCTGTCATGGTTCAGAGTATCAGCCTTGTAATTGAGTGAAGACCTTGTCCTGATGAACCTCATAATCTATGGTGCATAAGGCTTCAGCTCAAATGGTGACATAGCAATATTCGCCAGAGTCATCATGAAGAAATCATGGAAGTTGACGGGAACGCCATGAATGATATTGAAAAGCATATTGTTCATGATGCCAATGACCTCTTCATCATTTGAGTCGTGGCCTTTGATAGGACTCATTGTCTTCGTCAGAATGTGATAGACAGTCCGAGGCACATACAGTAATTCCTTGATGAGGAATTTGGTTCAAGGGGCCTGCCCTGGCTTCAAAGGCTTCATCAGCACTTGCATGTAATGATTTGAAAGCTCAGGTTCACTATAGGCGCAACGAGCACCGTCAAGGGGAGGACTGAGTGGTAAGACACGAAGCAATTCAGTAGCTGGTTCCTTGTAGTGAGTATTTTCAGACATCCAGTCCAGTACCCATGAATTCACATCCTCAGAATTTCCTGTGATGTGAAGCGTCGCATAGAATTGAAGAATGAGTTCTTCATTCCAATCACAGATGTTAGTGCAGAAATTTAGCAATCCCGCATCATGAAGAAAACTGAGGACTGGCTCGAAGCATTGCAAGAGACTCCATGTCCACATGAGGAATATGTTCATGATCGAAGACTCTGTCTTTGTTGAACAGTACTGAGGAATAGAAATTTGCTTGACTAGTAGTCCAGAAACGCCTCTTCCTTATGCGAGCAGAATCATAGGGGTTGTAGTCTGTGAAGAACACATGCTCGCTGAAGAAATCTTCAGCCTTGACCTTTTGCTTCTTTGAGAATGGATCCGTTGGCTTGGGCACTGGAGTGTCAGTGAGTTGCATCACAACCTCAGGAATCACAATCTCAGGTTCTTCAGGCTAAGTAATTTCTGGTTCCTCTTCAGTGGCAGTCTGCGTCTTCAAAGGATCAGCAACAGCAGTTTCTTCAGCACTAGCGGCTGGAATTTCTTCATGCACAAATGAAGTGGGATGAGTTTCTTCAGAGCCCATTTGAACGATTGGTGCAGGGGACTGGGGTATTTGTTGTATTGGGGTGAAGAGTGGAGAATTGGGGTGCTGACTTTCCCAAAAGTAATCATTCATCACGGGCGTTGTGCAGCCAATGTCCACGTCTTCATCTTCAATTTCTTCAACGCCAGCCTCTTCAGCTGTGAACTGAGGCATTGGTGAGGAAGCAATAGGCGTTGAAGGGATCGTATCCACTTCAATTTCTTCATCAACCTACTCTGATGAAGCAGCAGATTGAGGTTCTTCATCAGATCCGCTTGGGATCACATATTCTTCACCAAAAGGAACAAGGTCCTTTGATGGCATGGTGGAAATTGGAACAGCATCAATTGGATTTTCAAGTGAGCTGGTCATAGGCTTCATCTTCTTTGGAGCTGAAGATTCTGAAGCACTTGATGCTTTCCTTTTCTTCACTGCAGCTCGCTCTGCAGCCTTGGTCTTCTTCACATCTGATGCAGATGGAAGGATAGGAGTTGGTGTAGGCGCAAGAGGAGCTGAGGAATCTGGTTGATTTTCTTCAGGCGCAACTGATGCAGTTGCCCTGACTTCTTCAGTTTCTTCAGGCGCACCACTAGTGGATGCCCTGGCAATTTCTTCAGCGGCTAGAATGGAGTCATCAGCCCTGGAACTAGCATTTTCATCAGTAGCTTGAAAGTCATTAGCGGTGCTGGCATGTTCTTCAGTTGGCTGAGCAGAAGCTTCAGCTTGAGGAGTTTCTTGTTGCGATGGGGCTGCAACATTCGTGAACTTCTTAGTCAGTTTAACAAACCTGACTTTGGCTCCTTGCCAATCAGCATAATAAGCATTGAAATCATCACTGAGGGCTTTGATTTCAGACTGGATCTTGAGGAGTTCATAAGTTGTCATTTTGACAACATTTTTCCTCAGGAACTTCTCTTTCTTGAACTGAGCCTTCTTGATTTGCCTAGCCTTCTCAAATTTCCATTTCTCTTCAGTGATGAAATGGGTCAGCATGTGACTTTGGCCAGGAGTCAAATGAAAATCAGGCAGAGGAGTGTTTGGGTCCTTGTGCCAGAGATCAATGTAATCTAGGATCGCCCTTGGATCCAAAAGCAGTGGCACATTTGTGCCTTTGGCTCTAGCGGCCCTTTCTTGTGTGTCTCCGATGATTTCTGCAAGTTCATCATCATCAGCTTCATCGTCAGATGGCACTTGGAAGGCAACTTGTTTCTTCTTCGGACTTGGCCGAGGACCTTGACCAGTCGTTGCCTTTGTCTTCAGCAGAGTGGGGCCTGATGAAGATTTTGGTGCAGCTGAGGAACTCACTGAGGCACCAGAGGCAATAGAGATGCCTATAGTCCTTTGGCACGTGGCCAGATGTACAGGTGTTGAGGACTTTGCCGGAGCAGCTGAGGACTTTGGGGGAGGAGCTGAGGATTTTGGAGGAGCAGGAGCAGCATGAGGAACTGGCCGTGAGGGCTTTGAAGAATCTGGTCGTGAGGGCATTGCTGAGGAACTTGGCCGTGAGGGCACTGTTGGTGAAGCACTTGGTTTGTGCGCGGGCTTCTTTACCATTGATTTTCTAGGCTTGACAGAGGCCTCAGTGGCAGCAGCAGTAGCAGAGTCTTCATTGAATTTCCTCACTGCTTCTTTGGCTTGTCTCGCCAACTTGGCTTGGCGTTTGGCCCATTCTTCAGGAAAATCCTCACCACGCTTGATGCTGGTGGGGTCAGCTTCTTGGCCAGGTGCCAATGGAGCTCTTGGGCATGGAGGATTTAGTGCGAATTTCTTCATATACTTCAGAGTAACATACCTGTACTCCCTCCATTCTCTTGCCCATCTCCTTTCAATCCTTTGTATGCGCACCTTGCGCTGAGTTTTGTTTTCCTTTCCGAACTTAGCCTCATCAGGTGTGCAATAGTCAGCATAGATGTCCTCAGGGATCTCAAAAGCAGTCATGACCTCAGGCTTCTTTCCTCCTTTCTGCGGCTTCTTACCGTCTGCCATATTCTTCAGATGAGGAATTTGAACAATGGAATTCTCTGAAGAAGTATGCAACTTTCTTCGAGGAACACTGCAGATGAGTTAAGTTGATGAGAACCTAGTGATTCAGCAGCGGACATGAGTACCTGTGAACAGAGTATAGTTGCGAGGAATTTGGAGAGGTCATATGCATTCTCAGAAAGTTTTTCAAAAAGAACAAGTTTGAGGAATTTGCCCAGATGAGTCTTGAAGAATTTCACTAAGCGTTATTTGTCTTAGGTTCCAGAGTTGTATAGATCGAGGATCCACACAATTGAGGAATCTTGAAGAAAAATGATGCTTAGAGAAACGAATCAAGAACAGATGACTACTGAGGTGTTTTGTGTGTGAGGATTTGAAGATTAAAACACCTTCGAAGATTTTGTAGAGAAAATTTGAATCAAAGAGGGCAGTAAAAGTAACTTTTAATTACCCTTGATGAAGAACACGATGAACTGTGAAGTAGAACAGTGAAGTTCGTCGGTGTAGATCTTCCACGCCCTAACTCGGCGGAGGAAGACAGCTACGGCGGCGGCGGAGTGAAGATTTCCGCGGCCGGCGCGAGTACGACGGCGACGAGGTTGAGGCAGTGAAGCTCTTCGTCATCAGCGATGATGGAGTAGCGGCGGCGCTAGGGTTTGAGAAGCTCGAGCGAGAGAGAGAGAGAGTGATCGAGCGGAGTAAAGGAAGTGAGGAAGGGATGAGGGGGTATTTATAGTTGCAGTTAAAAACTGTTTGCCCGAAGATTTAGGACGAACGTGCCCCTGACCCTTCTCATTCGCATGACATGTGTCACCCATGTACTGAAAAGTGGAGATCGTGTTAGATCGTCGGTGAATAGATAAGTCTATCGTGAGATACGTGATGGTTTGAGCGGCAAAACCGAAAATTTGGATAAGATAAGTTTTAAGTTCCGTTCGCAAATTCTTCAGCTGACAAAGACACAGTGAAGATTTTGAATGAGTTTCAAATAGAACGCACATGAAGAATTTGTGAATAGATTGGGTTGAGTATAGCATAGAGGGGGAAGGGCCCGATCACATTCACTTAGCAGAAAATGCAACTTGAAGAAATAGCCATAAGTGAATGCTGTAGAGGACATAAACCCATATATATATATATATATATATATATATATATATATATATATATATATATATATATCCAATGAAGAAAAACGACGGAAACAGTGAAGATTTTCCAAAGTTGAAGAATTTGAAAAACTGAAGAATTTCAAAACTGAGGAATTTCAAAATTGAAGATTTTCAACTTTGGTGGTGGCGTGACCCACCGTATAAGAATGATGATTTCAGACACCGCGTACAATTGTCGTAGGGTTCTGAGAATCAAATTCTTCATTAATTTCTTCACACTTAGAGTGTTATTCTTCATTGATTGAAGAAAAATGTTTCTTCATGTGTTGCACATCTAGGTCATCAATTTTGTATAAGTGTTAGGATGAGTGTCCTTTTTCAAAGAACATTCGAAGATTCTAGGATATTTAGCTCACACCGCAACTTACTAAATCTCTTCTCATCCAAGGGGTTTGTGAAGATATCAGCTAGCTGCTCTTCAGTCTTCACGTGCTCGATGGAGATGTCGCCCTTCAACACATGATCACAAAGAAAATGATGACGAATCTGAATGTGCTTTGTCTTCGAGTGCTGAACTGGGTTGTGAGCAATCTTGATGGCACTCTCATTGTCACAGAGGAGAGGCACATTCTTCACGTTGACGCCATAGTCCTTGAGGGTTTGCTTCATCCATAGCAGTTGAGCATAGCAAGAACCAGGAGCAATGTACTCAGCTTCTGCAGTAGATAGTGATACGCAGTTCTGTTTCTTCGAGGACCAACAGACCAAAGATCGTCCGAGGAAATGACAAGTACCAGATGTTGACTTGCGGTCCACATGATCACCAGCATAGTCAGAGTCAGAATATCCAATGAGATCAAAAGTAGAGCCCTTGGGGTATCATACTCCTAGTGTTGGTGTGTGAGCTAGATATCGAAGAATATGCTTCACAGCCTTATGGTGTGATTCCTTCGGTGTAGCTTGAAATCGGGCACACATGCAAACACTAAGCATTATATCTGGCCTAGATGCACATAAGTACAATAAAGAACCAATCATGGAGCGGTATACCTTGTGATCGCAGTCAATACTATTTTCATCAGCGCATAGATGGACATTTGTGGGCATAGGAATTTTGACGCCTTTGCAATCTTGCATGCTGAATTTCCTCAGAACATCCTTGAGGTATTTCTCCTGAGATATGAATATGCCATTGTGTTGTTGAAGAATTTGAAGACCTAAGAAGAATTTCAACTCTCCCATCATAGACATTTGATATTCTTCACTCATCATATAGGCAAATTCATCACTATAACGTTGGTCAGTACAGCCAAAGATAATATCATCAACGTATATTTGGCACACAAACAGTTCACCATCATAAGATTTAGTAAAGAGAGTAGGGTCGAGTGAACCGGGTGTGAAGCCATTCTTCACGAAGAATTCCTTCAAAGTATCATACCATGCCCGAGGGGCCTGCTTGAGGCCATAGAGGGCCTTGTTGAGTCTGAAGACTTTGTCTGGATTCTTTGGATCTTCAAAACCTGGGGGTTGAGCAACATATACTTCTTCCTCAAGCTTACCATTGAGGAATGCACTTTTCACATCCATTTGATATAAAGTGATATTATGATGGTTAGCATAAGCAAGTAATATGCAAATAGCCTCAAGTCTAACAACAGGTGCAAAAGTTTCATCAAAATCAATTCCTTCAACCTGTGTGTTGCCTTGAGCTACAAGTCGTGCCTTATTCCTCACCACAAGGCCATTTTCATCTTGCTTGTTACGGTAGATCCACTTTGTGCCAATGATATTATGCTTGTTAGGATCTGGACGTTTTGACCAGTTCCCAGACATTGTTGAGCTCGAACTGATGTAATTCTTCTTGCATGGCGTGAATCCACTCAGACTCCAGAAATGCTTCATCTACCTTAGTGGGCTCTGTGATGGAGACAAAAGCATAATGCCCACAAAAGTTAGATAAATGTGAAGCTTTTGAGCGTGTGAGAGGTCCTGGTGCTCGAATGTCGTCGATGATCTTTTCCACTTGCACTTCTTTTGCAATGTGAGGATGAGCTGGTTGTCGTCGAGGAATTTGATCAGCATTTTCTTCAGCACCATTTTCTTCAGCATTTTTGTCACACCCTAGCTAGTTCATGCATTAGAGTGTTGCATCATGTTTATTCTTTCATCAGAAACCTGAAATGGGGATGACAGAACCCCCAGCCCCCTCTGAAACCAACTAGGGTTTACTAAACACTTTTTCAATGAACCTGAAATGCCCTTCTAAAATGCCCATCATTTTTGTCTTGGTTCAGAACCTCTGCCAGAAGTGATGCACATTTTCCTAGGCCATCTTAGGGTTTTTGAATTAAATCATAAATATTTGAATTTGGGCATTTAAAATTATATAAAATATTTAAATGCTCAAATATCTCCAAACTAAAATGTTTCATGTTGGAAATAATCCAACTATGGACCAGGAGTAGTTTGGTGATTTTAGGAGTTGCCTAAGTATTTTTAATAATTCAACAAAGTTGCAGAAGTATTAAAAAAACAGAAAACAGGAGAAATAGAAAAACTTACCTGGCGCCCAGCACCCGGCCCACCTGCCGGCCCAGCCCAGCGCCGCTCCAGCGAGCTGCTTGCCGGCCAGGCAGGCAGGCAGGTGCCCGACGGCGACCGCAGCGCGCGCCACGCAGCTGGCCGTCGCCCTGCTTCACCTCCTCGCCTCGGGGCTGGATGGATGAGCTCCACGCCGCGCCGTGAACCCCCAGGACACCTCCATTCTCCCCCAACCCCTCTCTCTCGCGCTCCCCCGCCATGGCCGACGCCATCGCCGCCACCCCCTCGCCGTAGCCACGCCCTCCGTCAACCCCACGCCGTGCCGCCGTGTCCAGGAGCTCCGCTACCCTCCTCTCCTTCGAGCAAGCCGAGCCCCGAGCGCTCGCAAGGCCCGAGCCCACCGCATCGACCTCGACCGAACCGCCGTCGCCGGAGATCCCCTTCAACGCCGACGTCGCTCCGGCCCGTCCCCGGCCGCACCAAGTGCTTCGTCGAACTCCCCGTGAGCCTAGCCATCTTCCCCTCCCTTCTTTTCTTGCTCCCGAGCTGTGTAGCGACCACCCGGAGCTCAACCGCACCCACCGCCGCGGAGCTCGTCGCCGACGTGCTCCCGGTCACCCTCCGGCCACAAACTGGTGTCCATCATGTTCACCATGTCACGTAGCACCTAACCAGCCACTCCCCGCACCTCACCGACCCCTCTAGCGTCAAGTTCGTCTTCGGCCGAACTCCGGTGGCCGCCAAAGTCGTCGCCGGCGCCAACTCCGGCCACCCCGACCCCAACGGACTCCACCAAGAGCTGCGGCTCGTCCTCAGCTCCACTCCGATGGTCTCCGCGACCCATTTGGTGGCCGGAACGGCCAAAACCACTTCCGCCGCCGCGTCGGGCTCGCCGGCGGCTAAACGCCGGTGCAGCCGACCCGGGTTTGACCACGGGTGGGCCCTGGTTGACTCTCCTGAGTCAATGACAGGTGGGGCCCAGCCCTGTTAACTATTTAGGATTAGTTTAAATTAATTTTAGTTTAACTAATCACACTGACACGCGGGACCCACTGTCAGGTTTGACCCGGACCGTGTCCCGTTGACCTGCTGATGTCACACTGACGTCAGGCTGACGCAGTAATTGATTTTCTGGATTTAATCTAATATAGGAAATTCCAGAATATAGTTTAAACTTCAAAAATTCATAACTTTTAATCTGTAACTCCAAATCAGACAAGTTATATATGAAAAATGATCAGAAAAATCCAATCTATCCATCTGTACTATTTTCATGCATGATTAAACAAGTTAACTTGATGTTTAATGCAGAACAAGGAAAAACACTTTAAAGGGCCATGTATGAGTTTGAAATTTGAATCTTTGGTTCAAATTGGTTCAAACCCTTCTGGTCTTAGTTGCATTAGCCCAACACACTCATATTGCCATGTTTCATGCATGCATCATATTGTTGCACATTGTTTGGTGATGGTTGTGTATCGGTGTTCTTTGCGGCAGGTTCTGCCTCCGAGGAGTACCGTGATTACCCTAACGAAGAACCGTATCAGTGCATCGAACCATCAGGCAAGCAACCAACCATTTGATCATATCGATACAATCCCATGTTCTCGCTCCTGCTCTCTTTTACTGCATTAAGACAACGCGTTTCAAACTGCTGTGTGCTACGGTAGTTGAACCCACTTCCTCTGCATGACCTGTCATTGCCACAGTAACTAGATGAAACCCACTAGCATGTGTAGGAGTTGATTGAGCCATATGTATGTGTTGTTCCTACCTTGCTATGCCTGCTATGCTTAGAGTCGTGTCAGGTCTGGTTCATCTGGGTGATGGGCTAGAGTGAAATGATTATGTCGGTAATGAGAGTGGTGTGGTGAACACGATTTGGTAAAGGTATCGATGAGAGGCCATGTAGGAGTACATGGTGGGTTGTTTCATTGAAGCCGACCTTAAGCACTGAGATCTGTATGTGTGATTTAAGATACAGCTACTACCATGCATTGGGCCCTGAAATATGACCCCGCTCGACTTCTTATCCACCCTAGTTCTCTGTCCAGGAGTTGCAAGTAGTTTCTGGTGTTTGTAGCCTACTGGAGGCCGTGGACAGCGCTGACCGTAGGGGTGGGCTGTGATGCGGTAGGTACGTGGCACGGTGTACCGAATACCCGTTAGGTATCTCGGGAACCCTGTTCACATCGTTTGGGGCTGTGAGCGAAACCTCGGCCGGGTCTCCTCATGGATGGAACCCGAATAGGCGATAAACCTGGACTAGAGACTTAGGTGTTTAGGTAGGTCGTGGTCTACACCCACGTCGGCTTTCGCTTGAAGTCTGCCGAGCACATGTCGTGTGCAGACGCTAAGTGGTGGAAACATGTATGAAGAAGTACACCCCTGCAGGGTTAACATGATCTATTCGAATAGCCGCGTCCGCGGTAAAGGACTACTTGGTTGCCTATACAGTTCATAGACAAGTAAATGGAAACTACTAAAAGCCTCAAGATAAGTGTGAGTGCCGAGGATGGCTCTTCCGTAGGAAGACGGAGGTGGATCCTCGGTAGTGTATTGAAGTGGTGAGTAGTGGACTCGTGTGCGCAAAACCATTTCAAGTTGGAGTCTCGTAGGATAGCCTAGCCAAGAGTCAAAGCTGGCTTGCTGCAACAACTCCACCAACCCTTCTTGATAATGTGCATGTATGTAGGATCTGATGTAAGTCTTGCTGAGTACCTTTGTACTCATGTTGCTATAATTTACATTTTACAGAAGACGCTGCAACCCCTTCTGATGGGTTCTTCGTAGACGTTGACATCAATGAGTAGGCTAAGGCCCAGGTGGTGATCCTGAGCTTGTGAAGGACCACGTAGTATAGCTAGGCTTTCCAAGCCTCTTTTATTTTACTAGTTGTCTGTACCCAGACAAGTTACTTCCGCTGCTGGTTTGTATGACTGTATGACTTGAATGCTGGGTCGTGTGACCCGTACCTATGTGTATGTTATGTATGGCTCTCTGAGCCTTAAATAAAGTACTTGTGTCGTAGAGTCATGTTGTGATGCCTTGTTGTATTTGCACATATCGAGCATATTGTGTGTATGATTGAAATGCTTGGTATGTGTGGGATCTGACTATCTAGTTGTTTATCTTTAGTAGCCTCTCTTACCGGGAAATGTCTCCTAGTGTTCCACTGAGCCATGGTAGCTTGCTACTGCTCGGAACACTTAGGCTGGCCGGCATGTGTCCTTCTTCGTTCCTGTGTCTGTCCCTTCGGGGAAATGTCACGCATTGAGTACCGGAGTCCTGTTAGCCCGCTACAGCCCGGTTTACCGGAGTCCTGCTAGCCCAGTGCTACAGCCCGGACCCACTTGCTGATGACCGACACGTTCGTTGCTGGGTCATGGATGCCTGTCCCTGTAAGTCTGTGCCACTTTGGGTTTACGACTAGCCATGTCAGCCCGGGCTCCTTATCATATGGGTGCTAGCGACACTATCATATACGTGTGCCAAAAGGCGCAAACGGTCCCGGGCAAAGGTAAGGCGACACCCGTGGGAATACCGTGCGTGAGGCCGCAAAGTGATATGAGGTGTTACATGCTAGACCTATGTGGCATCGAGTCGGGGTCCTGACAGCGTTGGTATCAGAGCAAGACTGCCTGTAGGTTCTCCAAGCCAAACTGGTCGATGTTGAGTCTAGAAATTCTTTAGTTATATGTAGGGGAATTGTTTGTGGGTTGGAACGTAAGGCTCTTTTTACTCCTTTATCTTATGACATTCTGATCTGAGTCAGTCTATCCTTCCACCGGGGGTTAAGGAATTAGGATCTTTTCTCTCTATCAGGATCACGTGTTACTAATCAGTAGTACCTTATAGGTTCGATGGATACAAGCCTAGTTCAGTTCTACTACCACATTATGATGCTAGGATGGACTCAGAACTTTGATATGATGTTGTTGAGTGAGTATGAAATCCTTTGTCAAATGTCTCAAAACCCTTTTTGAGCATTTACAGCTGTTATGCTGCCGAAATTTTGCTAGAAATTCTAATGCCTTTGCATTATGGTTGTGCTTTCAGATGGCCACTCGCGACCTCAATCAAGTGGTTCGCCTGACTCGATGCCTAGATGTACCCGGCCATACCGCCATGTTGGTCAGGGTAATGACTGAGGCTGGATACCGTTGGTATCCTGAGTACACGGTTGAAGAGCAATTTCGAGACTTTAATCAAAGCCAGTATCTCTGCACTGTCAGGATATTTCCATCTTATCCTGGATCCACCGAGCCCCTTCACTGCTCCTATGGACTCGGGGTTACTATTGAGATGGCTGTGCAGGACGCCGCCTACTCTATGATGACCATCATGCGAGTCAGGTCTGGCCTATTTCGGGACTCTGATTTCCGGTATATGCCAGGATCACTTCCGGGAGCACAAGGGTATCTCCAGGCTATCTATGCTGACCCCACTCAGGAGGATTCACGGACTCGCACCACTGCTGAGATGCTCGAGGATAAGGACCGTGAAAATCGGGCCTTGAGGCTAGAGCTTTTCAATACCCGTGCTGACCATTGGGCCACATTGACTCGGTTTGCACCGGCGGTGCAAGCTGGATATTCGGATATGCGCGATCTCTATCCTGTGAGATCTGCTCTGCCAGACGTGATGGGTTGGCGTGATGTAGGAGGCATCACCCCACCTCGCGGTCCCCGCAGGCCACCGTCTGTTGGTCCAAGACCTCATCCTAGCCCCTATGGTCCGCAAGCTCCGCGAGATCGTCTGTTCCCGGATGATCATGTTGAGCTTCCAGGCTATGGAGGTGACTTCTACGAGGACTACTACGGATCGGTCTGAGTTAGTGGTAGTATCACTAGTTCGTACTAGCTGTGTCGTCTATCGTCCTGCGTGACTCGTGGGATATGACCTAGTTTGTACCGCCTTCCGGAGGTGTAGAAAAATAATGTATAGGAGCTTGGGATGCCTCCGATGAGATGTAATCTTCTTTTCACCGTAATAGTACCTTGTTTGGTCTTGTACTAAACCTTGTATGGTGTGTATGACGATGGAATAAAAGAAGCAGTTTCTGTATCTACCATGTCATACAGATGATCATCTTGCATTCCGAGTTATTCCTTACATTCTGTATCCTATGTCGGAATCTTATCATTCTGACTAAATCATTGTCTTGTTTACCTAGGATGGTCAACACGCGCAATAACCCTGCTCCTCAAGAGCAGGCCGAAGGCAGTGAAGTCAGGAATGCAAATCTGCCTCATCCTCCTTCCCTAGCCGAGGTTATGCTGGAAGCCGAGAGAAACAAGCGGGAGACCAACCGTTTGTTGGAGCGTATTGAACAGAACACCGCACACCATCAGAGAAATAACTTGGTGTCACTCAGTGATTTCATCAAGTTACATCCACCCACGTTCCACCACTCCGTCGAGCCTCTCGACGCTGATGACTGGCTTCGCAGTATTTCTCACAAACTGCGCTCCGCGCTAGTAGCTGAGGCTGACAAGGTCACCTTTGCTGCATATCATCTTGAAGGCCCCGCCAGTCTATGGTGGGAGAATTATGGAGCTATGCGCCCAGCGGGCCATGTCACTACTTGGGCTGAATTCAGCGAGGCTTTCCGTGAACATCACATTCCGGAGGGTCTCATGGACCGTAAACGTGAGGAATTTTGCAGTTTCACTCAAGGCCGACTCTCTGTGGATGCTTACAGCAGGGAGTTCGGTAACCTCGCACGATATGCAACTGAGGAAGTTTCTACTGATGCCAAGAAGCAAGCAAGGTTCCGTAAGGGACTTAGTCCTGAGCTTCGCCGCGACCTCCGTCTGCATGAGTGCACATCTTTTCAGAAGCTTGTTAACAAGGCCATCAGTGCTGAGACTGGTCAGTCTGATTATGACGCAACACGCAAGCATGGCCGTGACGTGGGTTCCTCATCCGGTGCTGGCCCTCAGAAGCGCCGCGTGTGGGTGCCCAACACTGCCCTGCCACCCAGGTTCACACCGAGGCCATCCTTCCAGGCGCCTCGCCCCGTTCAACAGTCTGTACCAGCCAAGCCCTATGGTGGTCCAACCAACAGTGCTCCTCCACGTACCAGTTCCGTGACTTGTTTCAAGTGTGGGGAAACTGGCCACTATATGCGCGAGTGTCCCCAAACCAACCCCAACCAATCTGCTAAAGCTGTTGGCCGTGGCAAGCCGACAGGGAAAGTGTTCCACGCCAAGCCGGCCACCGCTACACGTGGCCATGTCAACTGTATCTCTGCCGAAGAAGCTCAAGAGGATCCCAACGTCGTTCTCGGTACGCTCCTTGTTAATTGCCACCCGGCATCTGTTCTTTTCGATACAGGAGCATCTCATTCATTCATATCCGAGAACTATGGTCGCTTGCATAACACCACATTCTGTGACATGCCATCCTCTATGGTAATTCAAACTCTGGGATCCAAATGGCAAACCTCTAGGGTAAGTCATGGAAATGAAATCCAAGTCGACAGACTTGTTTTCCTTGCATCTTTGATAGCTCTTAAATCTTCAGATATTAATATTATCTTGAGTATGGACTGGATGTCAGCCCATCATGCCAAAATTGATTGCTTCTCTAGGACTGTTCAACTCACCCATCCCTCGGGGAAGATAGTCAATGTCTTGACCCAAATAGCCAAGCGACAGTTATATTCTCTTAACGCCAGCCCTTTGCCAGACCTTGAGGACGTTCCGGTAGTCCGTGACTTCCCGGATGTCTTCCCAGAGGAATTGCCAGGTGTTCCACCTGACAGGGATGTTGAGTTCGTAATAGACCTCATTCCAGGAACCGTTCCGATTGCTAGAAGACCCTATAAGATGGCACCACTAGAACTAGCCGAGCTTAAGAAACAACTCGATGAGTCCTTGAAAAAGGGTTTCATCCGACCTAGTTCATCTCCGTGGGCTTGCCCCGTCCTTTTCGTCAAGAAGAAGGATGGTACGGACCGGATGGTTGTAGATTATCGACCTGTCAATTTGGTCACAATCAAGAACAAATATCCGCTCCCCAGGATCAACGACCTGTATGATCAGCTCGCTGGATCCTCAGTCTTCTCCAAAATGGATTTGAGGTTGGGCTACCATCAAATCAAAATCAGGAACGGGGACATTCCTAAAACGGCCTTTGTTACTCGTTATGGCCAATACGAGTACACCGTCATGTCCTTCGGTTTAACCAACGCTCCAGCCACCTTTTCTCGGTTGATGAACTCAATCTTCATGGAGTATTTGGATAAATTCGTCGTGGTTTACCTCGATGACATACTCATCTACTCCAAGAACGAGGAAGAACATGCCGAACATCTAAGGCTAGTGTTGAAGAAACTTCGAGAGCATCGCCTTTATGCCAAATTTTCTAAATGTGAATTTTGGTTGTCAGAAGTGACCTATCTGGGTCATGTAATATCTGGTAAAGGTATTGCTGTTAACCCTGAGCGAGTTCAAGCCGTCCTTAATTGGACTCCACCTGAATCGGTCAAGCAAGTTCGGAGTTTCCTTGGCCTAGCGAGCTATTGTCGTCGCTTTGTCGAAAACTTCTCCAAAGTTGCTAAACCTCTAACCGAACTCCTCAAGAAAGATAAAAAGTTCGAGTGGACTCCACAATGTGAGCACAGCTTTCAGGAACTGAAAAGATGCCTGACTTCTGCTCCCGTACTGGTACCGCCAGACTTCTCCAAGGACTTTGTTATCTACTGCGACGCCTCGCGACAAGGACTAGGTTGCATTCTCATGCAAGATCGACACGTAATTGCTTACGCTTCCCGGCAATTGCACCCACATGAGGAGAATTATCCTACTCATGATCTAGAGCTTGCAGCTGTAGTCTATGCACTTAAAACCTGGCGACATTACCTCCTCGGTAATCGTTGCGAAATATTCACTGATCACCAAAGTCTGAAGTACATCTTCACCCAACCGGATTTGAATCTCAGGCAAAGACGTTGGGTCGAGTTGATCACAGATTTCGACTTAGGAATAACTTACACCCCAGGGAAAGCCAACGTCATGGCTGATGCGCTAAGTCGTAAATCTTATTGTAACAACCTGATGTTACAACAAAGTCAACCGCTTCTCCATGAGGAATTTCGGAAGCTTAACCTTCACATTGTTCCTCAAGGATTTCTTTCCACCTTGGTGGCGAAACCTACTCTTACGGATCAAATTATCGCTGCCCAAAAGCGAGATAAGGGAATATCTAAAATCAAGGAAAACATTGCTAGCGGAGGTGCTAGTTGTTTCTCCACAAATGATCATGGTGTTGTGTACTTTGAGAACCGTTTAGTGGTTCCCAAGAACCAGCATCTACGGCAGTTGATCCTTAAGGAGGCTCATGAATCTCCTCTCACCATTCATCCCGGTAGTACCAAGATGTATCAGGACCTACGCCAGAGGTTCTGGTGGACTAGGATGAAGAGAGAAATTGCTCAGTATATTGCTAATTGCGACGTCTGCCGTCGTGTAAAAGCAGAGCATCAACGGCCTGCTGGCACCCTTCAACCCCTAGCTATTCCTGAATGGAAATGGGATAAAATTGGTATGGATTTCATTACCGGTTTTCCCAGGACCAAGAAAGGGAATAATGCTATCTTCGTCGTGGTCGATCGTCTTTCCAAGGTAGCCCATTTCTTACCTGTTCGTGAGAGTATAACCGCTAGTCAGTTGGCAGACTTATACATCTCCCGAATCGTGTCTCTCCATGGTGTTCCTTTGGAAATTAACTCGGATCGAGGAAGTCTTTTCACCTCTCGATTTTGGGAAAGTTTCCAAAATGCTATGGGAACCCGCCTTTCCTTTAGCACCGCTTTTCACCCTCAATCGAGTGGTCAGGTAGAACGCGTCAACCAGATCCTAGAAGACATGCTTCGAGCCTCTGTTATCTCATTCGGAATGGAGTGGGAGAAATGCCTTCCATTTGCCGAATTCGCTTACAACAACAGCTATCAATCTAGCTTGGGTAAAGCCCCTTTTGAAGTTCTCTATGGACGACGGTGTCGAACACCCCTTAACTGGTCAGAAACCGGGGAAAGACAATTCTTTGGCCCGGATATGATTCAGGAAGCAGAAGAGCAAGTTCGCATCGTTCGTGAAAAGTTGAAAACAGCCCAATCTCGTCAAAAGAGTCAATATGACCGAAAACATAAGGCTATGACTTTCGAGGTTGACGAGAAGGCTTACCTTCGGGTTACTCCTCTGAAGGGAACCCATCGTTTCGGTATCAAAGGCAAATTGGCTCCTCGTTACATTGGACCTTTTCGTATTCTCGCTAAACGAGGAGAAGTTGCCTACCAGTTGGAACTACCTCCGCATCTCTCCAGAGTCCACGATGTCTTCCACGTTTCTCAACTCAGGCGTTGCTTCTCGGATCCTATCCGTGGAGTGGACCACGAAACGCTTGATCTCCAAGATAATCTCACGTATCGAGAGTACCCCATTCGTATCCTCGATCAGGCCGAGCGTACCACTCGACGTCATAATATCAAGTTTCTCAAAGTTCAATGGTCGCACCATTCTGAGGATGAAGCAACTTGGGAAAGGGAGGATCGTCTTCGACTCGAGTATCCCGCCCTCTTTCCGGAGGAACCCAAATCTCGGGACGAGATTCTTTTGAGTGGGGGTGAGTTGTCACACCCTAGCTAGTTCATGCATTAGAGTGTTGCATCATGTTTATTCTTTCATCAGAAACCTGAAATGGGGATGACAGAACCCCCAGCCCCCTCTGAAACCAACTAGGGTTTACTAAAAACTTTTTCAATGAACCTGAAATGCCCTTCTAAAATGCCCATCATTTTTGTCTTGGTTCAGAACCTCTGCCAGAAGTGATGCACATTTTCCTAGGCCATCTTAGGGTTTTTGAATTAAATCATAAATATTTGAATTTGGGCATTTAAAATTATATAAAATATTTAAATGCTCAAATATCTCCAAACTAAAATGTTTCATGTTGGAAATAATCCAACTATGGACCAGGAGTAGTTTGGTGATTTTAGGAGTTGCCTAAGTATTTTTAATAATTCAACAAAGTTGCAGAAGTATTAAAAAAACAGAAAACAGGAGAAATAGAAAAACTTACCTGGCGCCAGCACCCGGCCCACCTGCCGGCCCAGCCCAGCGCCGCTCCAGCGAGCTGCTTGCCGGCCAGGCAGGCAGGCAGGTGCCCGACGGCGACCGCAGCGCGCGCCACGCAGCTGGCCGTCGCCCTGCTTCACCTCCTCGCCTCGGGGCTGGATGGATGAGCTCCACGCCGCGCCGTGAACCCCCAGGACACCTCCATTCTCCCCCAACCCCTCTCTCTCACGCTCCCCCCGCCATGGCCGACGCCATCGCCGCCACCCCCTCGCCGTAGCCACGCCCTCCGTCAACCCCACGCCGTGCCGCCGTGTCCAGGAGCTCCGCTACCCTCCTCTCCTTCGAGCAAGCCGAGCCCCGAGCGCTCGCAAGGCCCGAGCCCACCGCATCGACCTCGACCGAACCGCCGTCGCCGGAGATCCCCTTCAACGCCGACGTCGCTCCGGCCCGTCCCCGGCCGCACCAAGTGCTTCGTCGAACTCCCCGTGAGCTTAGCCATCTTCCCCTCCCTTCTTTTCTTGCTTCCGAGCTGTGTAGCGACCTCCCGGAGCTCAACCGCACCCACCGCCGCGGAGCTCGTCGCCGACGTGCTCCCGGTCACCCTCCGGCCACAAACTGCTGTCCATCATGTTCACCATGTCACGTAGCACCTAACCAGCCACTCCCCGCACCTCACCGACCCCTCTAGCGTCAAGTTCGTCTTCGGCCGAACCCCGGTGGCCGCCAAAGTCGTCGCCGGCGCCAACTCCGGCCACCCCGACCCCAACGGACTCCACCAAGAGCTGCGGCTTGTCCTCAGCTCCACTCCGATGGTCTCCGCGACCCATTTGGTGGCCGAAACGGCCAAAACCACTTCCGCCGCCGCGTCGGGCTCGCCGGCGGCTAAACGCCGGTGCAGCCGACCCGGGTTTGACCACGGGTGGGCCCTGGTTGACTCTCCTGAGTCAATGACAGGTGGGGCCCAGCCCTGTTAACTATTTAGGATTAGTTTAAATTGATTTTAGTTTAACTAATCACACTGACACGCGGGACCCACTGTCAGGTTTGACCCGGACCGTGTCCCGTTGACCTGCTGATGTCACACTCAGGCTGACGCAGTAATTGATTTTCTGGATTTAATCTAATATAGGAAATTCCAGAATATAGTTTAAACTTCAAAAATTCATAACTTTTAATCTGTAACTCCAAATCAGACAAATTATATATGAAAAATGATCAGAAAAATCCAATCTATCCATCTGTACTATTTTCATGCATGATTAAACAAGTTAACTTGATGTTTAATGCAGAACAAGGAAAAACACTTTAAAGGGCCATGTATGAGTTTGAAATTTGAATCTTTGATTCAAATTGGTTCAAACCCTTCTGGTCTTAGTTGCATTAGCCCAACACACTCATATTGCCATGTTTCATGCATGCATCATATTGTTGCACATTGTTTGGTGATGGTTGTGTATCGGTGTTCTTTGCGGCAGGTTCTGCCTCCGAGGAGTACCGTGATTACCCTAACGAAGAACCGTATCAGTGCATCGAACCATCAGGCAAGCAACCAACCATTTGATCATATCGATACAATCCCATGTTCTCGCTCCTGCTCTCTTTTACTGCATTAAGACAACGCGTTTCAAACTGCTGTGTGCTACGGTAGTTGAACCCACTTCCTCTGCATGACCTGTCATTGCCACAGTAACTAGATGAAACCCACTAGCATGTGTAGGAGTTGATTGAGCCATATGTATGTGTTGTTCCTACCTTGCTATGCCTGCTATGCTTAGAGTCGTGTCAGGTCTGGTTCATCTGGGTGATGGGCTAGAGTGAAATGATTATGTCGGTAATGAGAGTGGTGTGGTGAACACGATTTGGTAAAGGTATCGATGAGAGGCCATGTAGGAGTACATGGTGGGTTGTTTCATTGAAGCCGACCTTAAGCACTGAGATCTGTATGTGTGATTTAAGATACAGCTACTACCATGCATTGGGCCCTGAAATATGACCCCGCTCGACTTCTTATCCACCCTAGTTCTCTGTCCAGGAGTTGCAAGTAGTTTCTGGTGTTTGTAGCCTACTGGAGGCCGTGGACAGCGCTGACCGTAGGGGTGGGCTGTGATGCGGTAGGTACGTGGCACGGTGTACCGAATACCCGTTAGGTATCTCGGGAACCCTGTTCACATCGTTTGGGGCTGTGAGCGAAACCTCGGCCGGGTCTCCTCATGGATGGAACCCGAATAGGCGATAAACCTGGACTAGAGACTTAGGTGTTTAGGTAGGTCGTGGTCTACACCCACGTCGGCTTTCGCTTGAAGTCTGCCGAGCACATGTCGTGTGCAGACGCTAAGTGGTGGAAACATGTATGAAGAAGTACACCCCTGCAGGGTTAACATGATCTATTCGAATAGCCGCGTCCGCGGTAAAGGACTACTTGGTTGCCTATACAGTTCATAGACAAGTAAATGGAAACTACTAAAAGCCTCAAGATAAGTGTGAGTGCCGAGGATGGCTCTTCCGTAGGAAGACGGAGGTGGATCCTCGGTAGTGTATTGAAGTGGTGAGTAGTGGACTCGTGTGCGCAAAACCATTTCAAGTTGGAGTCTCGTAGGATAGCCTAGCCAAGAGTCAAAGCTGGCTTGCTGCAACAACTCCACCAACCCTTCTTGATAATGTGCATGTATGTAGGATCTGATGTAAGTCTTGCTGAGTACCTTTGTACTCATGTTGCTATAATCTACATTTTACAAAAGACGCTGCAACCCCTTCTGATGGGTTCTTCGTAGACGTTGACATCAATGAGTAGGCTAAGGCCCAGGTGGTGATCCTGAGCTTGTGAAGGACCACGTAGTATAGCTAGGCTTTCCAAGCCTCTTTTATTTTACTAGTTGTCTGTACCCAGACAAGTTACTTCCGCTGCTGGTTTGTATGACTGTATGACTTGAATGCTGGGTCGTGTGACCCGTACCTATGTGTATGTTATGTATGGCTCTCTGAGCCTTAAATAAAGTACTTGTGTCGTAGAGTCATGTTGTGATGCCTTGTTGTATTTGCACATATCGAGCATATTGTGTGTATGACTGAAATGCTTGGTATGTGTGGGATCTGACTATCTAGTTGTTTATCTTTAGTAGCCTCTCTTACCGGGAAATGTCTCCTAGTGTTTCCACCGAGCCATGGTAGCTTGCTACTGCTTCGGAACACTTAGGCTGGCTGGCATGTGTCCTTCTTCGTTCCTGTGTCTGTCCCTTCGGGGAAATGTCACGCATTGAGTACCGGACTCCTGTTAGCACGCTACAGCCCGGTTTACCGGAGTCCTGCTAGCCCAGTGCTACAGCCCGGACCCACTTGCTGATGACCGACACGTTCGTTGCTGGGTCATGGATGCCTGTCCCTGTAAGTCTGTGCCACTTTGGGTTTACGACTAGCCATGTCAGCCCGGGCTCCTTATCATATGGGTGCTAGTGACACTATCATATACGTGTGCCAAAAGGCGCAAACGGTCCCGGGCAAAGGTAAGGCGACACCCGTGGGAATACCGTGCGTGAGGCCGCAAAGTGATATGAGGTGTTACATGATAGACCTATGTGGCATCGAGTCGGGGTCCTGACAATTTTCATCAGGTGCATCAGCTCGATTTTCTTCATGTTCTGGAATGAATTCTTCAGTAGATTCTTCGGTAGGAATGACATCCTCAGTAGCCTTGAACTTGATAGAATCCTCAGGTGCTGGTTCATCTATCACAGAAGGTAGGTGCTCTCTTTGCGAGCCATTAGTTTCATCGAACCGCACATCTATAGTTTCAACAACCTTGTGAAGAGCGTTGTTGAAGACTCTGTAGGTGTGCGAGTCCTTTCCGTAACCAAGCATAAAACCTTCATGTGCTTTCGGTGCAAATTTAGCATTGTGATGAGGATCTCTAATCCAACATTTAGCACCGAAGACTTTGAAATAACTCACATTGGGTTTCTTGTCATTGAGGAGTTCATAGGCAGTCTTCTTGAAGAATTTATGAAGATATACCCGGTTGATGACGTGGCACACAGTATCAATTGCCTCAATCCAGAAACGACGAGGCGTCTTGTATTCATCAAGCATAGTATGAGCCATTTTAGCAAGGGTTCTGTTCTTGTGCTCCACGACGCCATTCTGCTGAGGAGTATAAGGAGCAGATAACTCATGAGTAATACCACGTTCATCAAGATGGCCATCAAGACCGGAATTCTTGAACTCGGTCCCATTGTCAGTTCTGATGTGCTTGATCTTCACACCAAAGTTGGTTGAAGCCCTCAAGGAAAATTGATTCAAGATTTCCTGCACTTCATGTTTGTAAGTGACAATGTGTACCCATGTGTAACGAGAATAGTCATCAACAATAACAAAGCCATATAGAGATGCATCATTTGAAACAGCAGAATAATGATTAGGACCAAAGAGATCCATGTGAAGCAATTCAAATGGACGAGTAGTGGTCATGATAGTCTTTGCTGGATGCTTGGCCTTTGTCATCTTTCCAGGTTCACAAGCTCCGCATAAGTGATCCTTGAGGAATTTGACATTCTCAATGCCAATGACATGCTTCTTCTTCGCAAGCGTGTTCAGATTCCTCGTGCCAGCATGACCAAGTCGTCGATGCCATAGCCAGCCTTCTGAAGCTTTTGCCAGTAAGCACACAGCTGGTTGTGGTCCTGTAGAGAAATCAACAATATACAGATCTCCTCTCCTAAAGCCTTCAAAGACTTTGGAATGGTCATCTTCCATGATCACAACACAATGATACTTGCCAAAGACAACAACCATATCAAGATCACAAAGCATTGAGACTGACATGAGGTTGTATCCTAAGGACTCGACAAGCATCACTTTGTCCATGTGTCGATCCTTTGAGATCGCAACCTGACTTTTGCTTTTGTCAGCGAAGATGATATGCTTCAGATGTGACGGTGATAAAGGAGCATCCATCAATAGATTCTTGTCACCCGTCATGTGATTTGTACATACACTATCGAGGACCCACTCGTTTGCTTTGGGCTGATCATCCTGCAGATGAATTAGTGCATCTTACGAACTCATATACTTCATCAGTGAAGAATATGATATCAAATTCATCAGATGAATTTCATCAAAGAGTAAAAACAGATATAGCAGTATGAGGACGTGTGAAATGAAAGTTCATTTCATCATGATTCGCCTGCGTCCTTTCAGGCACTTTAGTCAGGTCCCCAGCAAATTCTTCAGACATTAAGGCACGTCTGGAGACCCGACCCTGCATAAGAGATTAGTTATTTTTCTTACCACCCACATCTGAAGGGGTGGCAAAGAGTTCATCACTCTACGAACACCATATGAGAAAGGTGGCATAGAAGCCAATCCATTTCGTTTCATATAAGAGGGGTTAGGGTAAGCATATGAATAAGCAGAGAAATTCTTCGAGGACTTATGAACATAATGATTTGAAGAATAATGTGCATATTCATAGCCCTTAGCTCTACCCTGCAAAACAGAAGGGTTAGCACGATGATGATCATATGAGGACTTTGATCCATTCGAGGAATTTGATCCATGTGAAGAATTTGGTCCGTATGAGGACTTGGATCCATATGAAGAATTTGGTCCATATGAAGAGTTTGATCTGGGGTTCCTATTCTTCACAAGTGGTGTCATGAGGACATTCACCTGAAGACTTTCAATGCACTTCTTGGGAACCCATATTTTCTTCATAGGAGAACCGTTCCTGCAATTAGTGCCGACATATCTAGCAAATACTTCACCATTCTGATTTTTGAACAGTTTATAGTTGGAGTCAAATGACTCATCAGAAGAATGAGGAGATTCACATGTAAAGCCAGATAAGTTGGATGGATCAACTGGAGGTCCCTTTGCAGCAACCCATGAGATTTTGGGGTACTGCTCAGGCTTCCAATATGTTCCATCAGCATTGAGTTTCCTCTCAAAGGCAATACCCTCTTTCCTAGGGTTTCTATTGAGGATCTGCTTTTTGAGCACATCACAAAGAATCTGATGCCCTTTGAGGCTTTTGTACATGCCTGTCATGTACAATTCCTTCAGCCCTGCATCATTAGTAGTACTAGCAATGTCCTCAGATGAGGAATTAGTGATAGCAGAGATAGGTGAAGAATTTGTAACAGTTGAAGCATTTGAACATTCAGGTGAAGAATTAGCAGATTCACATTCAATGCACTTTAAGCATGGAGGAACAAATTCTTCCTCAGTAGTGCTGATTTGTTGAGCTAGCAATGAATCGCGCTCCTTCTGAAGATCTTCATAACTCATTCTTAGCTTCTCAAGATCTTGCTTTCTTTGAAGAAATTCATAGGAAAGCTTCTCGTGATCAGATAAGAGAGTTTTATGATGACTTTGAAGGTTGTCAAACTTAGACTGAAGTCTCTGAAGATTTTCAGTTAAGTCTTTAGTGCGGTCCATCTCATCAACCAACATATCATCACTTTTGTCTAGCATGTTTTGAAGTTTCTCAATGGCCTTTTGTTGTTTCACTGCAATCTTAGCAAGTTTAGAGTAGCTAGGCTTAAGATTTTCATCAGATTCATCCTCACTAGATTCAGAGGAGGGGTATTTTGTTAACTTGGCACCCTTTGCCATGAAGCAATAGGTGGGAGCGTAGTCATCATTATCTTTGTTAGCCTTGTTGGTGAGGTCAATTTCTTCAGAGTTGAAGATGGACTTGCTGACGAATGCAGTAGTGAGAGCCAGACTCGCCACACCAGACTCAGACTCCTCAGATGCCTCCTCTTCCTCATGTTCCCCAGATTTAGCTTCAGAGTCCATTTCCTTGCCAATGAATGCCCGAGCCTTCTTGGAGCTGCTCTTCTTGTGAGATGAAGACTTCGAGGATTTTGATGATGAAGATTTTGAAGATTTCTTCTTCTTCTTAGCATCATCAGAACTGTAATCCTTGTATTTCTTCTTCTTTAATTCCTTTTCCCACTGAGGACAATCTTGAATATAGTGACCAGGTTTCTTGCATTTGTGGCAAAGTCTTCTCTTATAGTCACTTGATGAGGAATCACTGCTCCTTGAGGATTTTCCAAAGCGACCACGTCTTGAGAACTTCTGGAACTTCTTCACGAGCAATGCTAGCTCCTGGCTCAATTCTTCAGGATCACCAAGGCTACTACTAGAATCTTCACATTCAGATTCAGACACAGCCTTGGCCTTCAGGGCACGTGTTTTGCCATAGCTTGAACCATAGAGATCTCTCTTTTTAGCAAGCTGGAACTCATGAGTATTTAGCCTCTCGAGTATATCAGTGGGATCCAGTGACTTGTAGTCAGCATGTTCTTGTATCATCAGTGCCAGAGTATCAAATGAAGAATCTAGCGATCTCAGCAATTTCTTCACCACCTCATGGTCGGTGATGTCAGTGGCGCCAAGTGCTTGAAGCTCATTTGAGATGTCAGTGAGGCGATCGAAGGTTTGCTGAACATTTTCATAGTCGAGTCTTTTGAAGCGGTTTAAGAGATTGTGAAGAACATCAACACGAGAGTCACGTTGAGTTGAGACTCATTCGTTTACTTTGGAGAGCCTATCCCAGATAAGCTTAGCAGTTTCCAAAGCACTCACTCTTCCATACTGTCCTTTGCTCAGATGGCCACATATGATATTCTTTGCTTGAGAATCGAATTGCTTGAATCTCTTCACGTCAGCAGCATTCAGGGAACGTGTGACTGAGGGAACACCATTTTCCACAATGTATGAGAGATCGTTGTCAATTGCTTCAAGATGCATTCGCATCTTATTCTTCCAGTAGGGGTAGTCCGTGCCATCGAAGGTAGGACACCCACTGGAGACCTTGATCATACCTGTGGTCGACATAACTAGAACTCCAGGTGGTTAAACCAAAATCACACAGAACAAGGGAGTACCTTGCTCTGATACCAATTGAAAGTGCGTTATATCGACTAGAGGGGGGTGAATAGGCGATTTTTATGAATTCTTCACTAAGGAATTTGCCGGTGAGGAAATTCATTAATGAAGAACTACTTGCAGCGGAATAAGTACTCAGAAGTAAGCATAGCAGAATACAGGCATGGTCATCATGATGAAATGAAGACAAGCACAGAGTACAGAAAGTGTAATCATAGGATAACACAAGATGAAGACAAACAGACTGAAGAAAATGAACTGACGATTGAGAAAGTCTTCAGTCAAAGTCTTCAAACACAGATATGAACAATCACTCAACATGGTAATGAGGAAATGAAAGAGTTGAGGAAATAGAACCAGTAAGGTTGGTGAAGACAATGATTTGGTAGACCAGTTCCAACTGCTGTCTCAGTTGTACGTCTGGTTGGAGCGGCTGAGTATTTAAACTCGAGGACACACAGTCCCGGACACCCAGTCGCCGAGCACGCAGCTCAGGACACCAAGTCCTCACCGTATTCTCCTTGAACTAAGGTCACACAGACCTCGTCCAATCACTCGTGGTAAGTCTTCAGGCGACTTCCAAACCTTCACAGACTCGGTCACTCGGCGATCCACAATTCCTCTTGGATGCTCTAGACAATGACACCTAACCGTCTGGAAGAAGCACAGTCTTCAAAGGTAACAAGCGTCGGATCCACGCAGGATCAATCTCTTCAGTGATGCTCAATCACTTTGGGTTTGTAGATGTTTGGGTTTGGGTTTTTCCTCACTCGATGATTTTCGCTCAAAGTCCTCGGAGGATGTGATGCTCTCAAATGACAAGTGTCAGTTTCTCTCGGAGCAGCCAACCAGCTAGTGGTTGTAGGGGGGGCTATTTATAGCCTAGGGAGCAACCCGACATGATAAGACATAAATGCCCTTGTCTGATATGACCGTTAGGTGGATAAGATATTTTGGGACAGCTGGCGCCAGCACAGCAACGGTCGGAAATTTGACTCTCAAATTCCTAAGGGCTATCATGTTCCTCACTGTGTAGGCAATCCGCACTGGAGAATTCCTAACTCCTCAGTCAGAACAAATTCCTCAGCGACTAGAAGAACTTCGCCTTTGTCACTGAAGAAATGACTGAACTGTATGAGATTTCCAAAGGCTTCACTCGAAGGGATTGGTAGGTGTAGGATTTTGAGTTGAGCATCACATGGAAATTTTTCCTTAGTATTTCCTCGACCCCCTTTAACAGCATGGTGTTTCCTATGACTCAAGAAAGAGAAAAACAAAACTATGAAAACGAAAGTCTTCAAGCTTCATATTCCTCGCATGAATATCAAGTCTTCACGGACACACCAATTTCTTCACTTTCAAAGTCTTCATGAAAGTCTTCAGGAATACCAAAATCTTCAGTCGAAGATATTCATTTTTAGGGGTTGACTTTCTCTGTAAATATGAAACTCCTCATAGACTTATAGACCTGTGTACACTCACAAACGCATTAGTCCTTAACCTATAAGTCTTCAATACACCAAAATCACTAAGGGGCACTAGATGCACTTACACTCACAGAGTCACGGCCGGCTCATAACAGTGTCCGCCTCGGTGACTCTCTATTCCTGCCTTACAATACAAGTCATATGCATATGGTGGTTTATCTCTACGGGCTTTAAGTTGCCTTTGGGCTTTGGTCCCTTAAGTGAACCATCATCTTCAAGTGTCTTCTTGGGCTTCATATTATGAATTGCCTATAGGTATAACCCGGCCCCTCCTGGGCGGGTCATACCTAACAGTTATATCCCCAACAAGTTCCCCTCTATATTATTTTTTAAAACTTTATAATAGCACTCAACGGAAACAAATGACTCTCGAAAACTTCCGGGTTGTCTCCCTGGCAGCGCTTCTTTAAAGCCATTAAGCTAGGCATAAAGTGCTCGAGTAATGGATCCACCCAGATCCCAATGTATATTAAAGCCAATTAAAATTAGCAATGATTTGGCATTTAGTAGTGAGCACAAAGCAACATATATCATGCAATGACAAAGTCTAACTCTCTTCCTATACATAGGCATGTCATACAAGAACAATTTATGCACATCAAGTAATGGCCAATACATAGCATAAGAAGTTTCTTGCAATTTTATCGTGTTGGAAACACGGAGAGGTGGAGATGAAGTTCCTCTCTCATAATAATTGCAAGTAGGAGCAGCAAGCACATGCACATTATATTCATCAAATCATCATGTGTAGTGGTAGAAAGCAACCCATCAATGCAATCCTTAATAAGAGCAAACTTCTCCGATATAATGTAGTTTGGAGCATTCAAAAAGATAATAGGATTATCATGTGTGGGTGCAATAGCAACAATTTCATGTTTAACATAAGGAACAATAGCAAGTTCATGTCCAATATCATAATTCATATTGGCATCTTGGCCACAAGCATAGCAAGCATCATCAAAAAGGGATATTTCAAAAGAATCAATGGGATCATAGCAATTATCGTAGCATTCATCCTTCGGTAAGAACGAAGGGACGTTAAACAATGTATGAGTTGAAGAGTTACTCTCATTAGAAGGTGGGCACGGGTGATCAATCGGCTCTTCCTCCTTTTGTTCTTCCCTCTCCTCATCATATTTTTCATCCGATGAGCTCACAGTTTCATCAATTTCTTCTTGCATAGACTCCTGCAAAATATTAGTCTCTTCTTGGACAGTGGAGACTTTCTCAATAAATGCATCAATATTGGAATTGTATTTATAATTATCATAGCAATATTTAAGGATGGCAAAATTTTCAGGTCTATAAACTGAATCATCAAAATCTTCAAACTTTTCAAACAAAGATTCAGTTTCATAAGCACCCTTAAAAGCAACAAATTCTTCTATTTGTCCCACATCATAGTAAACATATATATCATTAGCATAAGAAGCCAAGGTTTCATTATCATTAAATTTGCATGAAAAGGGAAGATGTGGAGCGTTCATCCTAGAGCAACAAGTATAATCATATCTAGAGCATAAATTCCAAGCATACCAATGCAACATATCAATTTGATCCCATAAAAGTTTCCCTTTTGTGTCAAGCAATAATCCCTAAAGTATTCCCGTTGATCCAATGTGTCTCCCATTATCATGTTGAATGGGGTTTTCTCAAGATTATCTAAGTAGTGCATAATATTTTTCACATAACGGGCATTGAGGGTTTTAGGAGGTTCCCCATCTCCATGAGTAGAAAGTACTACTAATTGTTTTGGTGTTTCATGTTCCATATCCATAACTAATGATAGAGAACAACTTAGAACAGGAAATAAAAACTACTTAATGATAAAGCAAACAAGCAAACACGAGAATATTCACCACACTCTATTGCTCCCCGGCAACAACGCCGGAAAAAGGGTCTTGATAACCCACAAGTATAGGGGGTCATTTGTAGCCTTCTTCAATAAATAAGAGTGTCAAACCTAACGAGGAGCTAAAGGCAGAACAAATATTCCCTCAAGTCCTATCGACCACCGATACAACTCTATGGACACTTGACGTTTGCTTTACCTAGAACAAGTATGAAACTATTTTGCAAGAATAAACCTACGAGTACTTTGCGAGAATAAAACTATGAATAAATTACAAGGTAGTAAAGGTGGATAACTTTTGTCAACAAGAAAGTCATTTGTTCCTAGGCAATCGATACAAGTACCGGTAACCATTCTTGCAATTTTATATGAGGGAGAGGCATCGGCTAACATACTTTCTCTACTTGGATCATATGCACTTATGATTGGAACTCTAGCAAGCGTCCGCAAGTACTAAAGATCATTAAGGTCGTGAAACCCAACCATAGCATTAAGTATCAAGTCCTCTTTACTCCCATACGCCATAACCCACTTATCCGCGTTTAGGCTGTTGTCACCCCCGCAACACTGACAATAAGCAAACCATGAACATATTGCAACACCCTACAGCGGGGGGCCCTCGCGTTTGTGCGAGATGGAGGGCATCGTACGACAGCATCATAAATAAAATATACAATCATACCAACCAAGATCACGATTAACCCATAGGACAAAACGGATCAACTCAAACATCATAGGATAACCATATATCATTGGGAAATAATATATGGAGTTGAGCACCATGTTTAAGTAGAGATTACAGCGGGGAGAAGGGGTGTTACACCGCTGCATAGAGGGGGGAGTTGGTGGTGACAGTAGCAAGATTGTTGATGTAGATCGTCGTCACGATCCTAGCCCCGGCGGCTCTCCGACGCCACCGGGACAGAGGGGGTGATAGCCCCCCTCCTTCTTCTTCTTCTTCCTTGGCATCACCCTAGATGGGAGGAGGGTTCCCCCTCTAGTCCATGGCCTCCATGGTGGTAGAGGGGTAGGAGCCCCTCTGAGATTGGATCTCCCTCTCTGTTCTCTTCTGTTTCATGTTCCCAAGATCTGGCCCTTCATAGTTTCTTAAATTCCCGGAGATACGCAACTCCGATTGCGCTGAAATTTCTACACAATTTTTTTCCATAAACTATCTTTCTTGCACAAGAAGAAGGGCTCCAACTAATGTTCAAGGAGGGCACAATACACCAGGGCATGCCTGGGCGCTGGTGGCGCGCCCTGGTGGGTTGTGGAGGCCTCGGGCCTCCATTTACGTTGATTCCACCTCCTAAAATTCACAAATATTCCAAAATAATTCTCCGTAGATTTTTATTGCATTTGGAGTTCGTTTGATATGGATTTTCTGCAAAACAAAAACATGCGACCAACAGGAACCGGCACTGGGCACTAGATAAGTAAGTTAGTCCAAATAAATCATATAAAAAGTTGCCAAAAGTATGTAAAATTTGAATAATATTAGCATGAAACAATCAAAAATTATAGATACGATGGAGACGTGTCAAATATGTGGGAACCAATATGAGCATCCAGGTTATTATTGACCGGAGAGGTATCCCGGTCATGTCTACATAGTTCTCGAACCCGTAGGGTCCGCACGCTTAACGTTCGATGACGATTTGTATTATGAGTTATGTGTTTTGATGACCGAAGTTTGTTCGGAGTCCCGGATGAGATCATGGACATGACAAGGAGTCTCGAAATGGTTGATAGGTAAAGATTGATATATTGTAAGGTTACATTCGGATACCGGAATGGTTTCGGGAAGTTTCGAAGTACTGGGAAAGTAATGGGCCAACATGGGCCTTAGTGGAGGAGAGAGGGTCGGCCATAGGAGGTGGCGCGTGCCCCCACTTGCCAATCCGAATTGGACAAGGTGTGGGGGCAGTGCCCCCTTTCCCTCTCCTACTCCCTCTCTCATTCCCCCTTTGCTACTCCGGAAAAAGGAAAAAGGTGGGGGGCCGAATCCTACTAGGTTTGGAGTCCTAGTAGGACTCCCCCCTCCATGGCATGCCCCCTGGCCGCCGGCCTCCTCCCCCCTCCTTTATATATGGGGGCAGGGGGCACCCCAAAGACACAACAATTGTTTCTTACCCGTGTGCAGTGCCCCCCTCCACCGTTTACTCCTCTGATCATTGATACGTCTCCATCGTATCTATAATTTTTGATTGTTCCATGCCAATATTCTACAACTCTTACATAATTTTGGCAACTTTTTATACTATTTTTGGGACTAACATATTGATTCCGTGCCTAGTGCCAGTTCCTGTTTGTTGCATGTTTTTTGTTTCACAGAAAATCCATATCAAACGGAGTCCAAACGGGATAAAAACTGACGAAGATTATTTTGGAATATTTATGAATTTTGGGAAGTCGAATCAACGCGAGACAATGCTCGAGGGGGGCACGAGGCAGGGGCGTGCCCCAGGGGGGTGGGCGCGCTCCTGACCCTCGTGGACACCCCGTAAGGCGGTTGTTGCCCTTCTTTCGCCGCAAGAAAGCTAATATCCAGAGAAAAATCATGTTCAAAGTTTCAATTCAATCGGAGTTACGGATCTCCGGGAATATAAGAAACGGTGAAAGGGCAGAATCAGGAATGCAGAAACAGAGAGAGATAGAGAGACAAATCCAATCTCGGAGGGGCCCTCGCCCCTCCCACGCCATGGAGACCATGGACCAGAGGGGGAAACCTTCTCCCATCTAGGGAGAAGGTCAAGGAAGAAGAAGAAGAAGGGGGGCTCTCTCCTGGTGGCGCCGGAACACCGCCGGGGCCATCATCATCACCATGATCGACACCAACACCTCCTTCATATTCACCAACATCTCCATCACCTTCCCCCATCTATCTACAGCGGTCCACTCTCCTGCAACCCGCTGTACCCTCTACTTGAACATGGTGCTTTATGCTTCATATTATTATCCAATGATGTGTTGCCATCCTATGATGTCTATCGATAATTGGTGAATTGCTATGATTGGTTTAATTTGCTTGTGGTTATGTTGTTGTCCTTTGGTGCCCATCATATGAGCGCGCACGTGGATCACACCATAGGGTTAGTTGTATGTTGATAGGACTATGTATTGGAGGGCAAGAGTGACAGAAGCTTCAACCTAGCATAGAAATTGATGCATACGGTATTGAAGGGGGACCAATATATCTTAATGCTATGGTTGGGTTTTACCTTAATGAACGTTAGTAGTTCCGGATGCTTGCTAATAGTTCCAATCATAAGTGCATAGAATTCCAAGTCAGGGATGGCATGCTAGCAGTGGCCTCTCACACATAAAACTTGCTATCGGTCTAGTAAAGTAGTCAATTGCTTAGGGACAATTTCACAACTCCTACCACCACTTTTCCACACTCGCTATACTAATTTTATTGAGTCTTTATCTAAACAACCCCTAGTTTTCATTTACGTGCTCTTTATATTCTTGCAAACCTATCCAACAACACCTACAAAGTCCTTCTAGTTTCATACTTGTTTTAGGTAAAGCGAATGTTAAGCGTGCGTAGAGTTGTATCGGTGGTCGACAGAACTTGAGGGAATATTTGTTCTACCTTTAGCTCCTCGTTGGGTTCGACACTCTTACTTATCGAAAGAGGCTACAATTGATCCCCTATACTTGTGGGTTATCAGTCATATTGTCGTAGTGCTTAGGCGAAGCCCTGCGCGGATCACATCACCAACACCGTCACCATGCTGTTGTGCTGATGGAACTCATCGAATCCATCGACACTCTGCTGGATCAAGAGTTCGAGGGATGTCATCAAGATGAACGTGTGCTGAACTCGGAGGTGTCGTACACTCGGTACTAGATCGGTTGGATCGGGAAGAAGTTCGACTACATCAACCGCGTTAACCTAACACTTCTGCTTTTGGTCTACGAGGGTACGTGGACACACTCTCCCCCTCTCGTTGATATGCATATCCTAGATATATCTTGCATGAGCGTAGGAAATTTTTTGAAATTGCATGCTACGTTCCCCAACAAACATCACTATGTTGATCATATCTACTATATGATTCACGTTTGACCTTTCGGTCTCCAGTGATCCGAGGCCATATCTGTATATGCTAGGCCCATCAAGTTTAACCCGAGTATTCCGCTTGTGCAAATCTAGCTTGCACCCGTTGTATTTGAATGTAGAGCCTATCACACCCGATCATCACATGGTGTCTCAGCACGAAGAACTTTCGCAATGGTGCATTCTCGAGGAGAACACTTATACCTTGAAATTTTAGTGACGGATCATCTTATAATGCTACCGCCATACTAAGCAAAATAAGATGCATAAAAGATAAACATCACATGCAATCAAAATATGTGACATGATATGGCCATCATCATCTTGTGCTTTCGATCTCCATCATCGAAGCAACGTCATGATCTCCATCATCACCGGCTTGACACCTTGATCTCCATCGTAGCGTCGTGGTCGTCTCGCCAACTAGTGCTTCTATGACTATCACTACTGCTTAGTGATAAAGTAAAGCAATTACACAGCGCTTGTATTTCATACAATAAAGCGATAACCATATGGCTCCTGCCAGTTGCCGATAACTTTTATAAAACATGATCATCTCATACAACAATCTTTATATCGCATCATGTCTTGACCATATCACATCACAAAATGCCCTGCAAAAGCAAGTTAGACGTCCTCTACTTTGTCTGTTGCAAGTTTTACGTGGGTGCTACGGGCATCTAGCATGAACCGTACATACCTACGGCACAAAAACCACAACGGTGATTTATAAGGTTTGCTGTTTTAAGCTTCACAAGGACCAGCCGCAGTCAAATTTGATTCAACTAAAGTTGGAGAAACAGACACCCGCCAGCCACCTTTATGCAAAACTAGTTGCATGTATGTCGGTGGAACCGGTCTCATGAACGTGGTCATGTAAAGTTGGTCCGGGCCGCTTCATCCAACAATACCGCCGATTAAAAATAAGACATTGGTGGTAAGCAGTATGATTATCACCACCCACAACTCTTTGTGTTCTACTCGTGCATATCATCTACGCATAGACCTGGCTCGGATGCCACTATTGGGAAACGTAGCATGCAATATCACAAAAAAAATCCTACGCCCACGCAAGATCTATCTAGGAGATGCATAGCAATGAGAGGGGGAGAGTGTGTCCACGTACCCTTGTAGACCAAAAGCAGAAGCGTTAACTTAAAGCGGTTGATGTAGTCGAACATCTTCTCGAATCAACCGATCAAGTACCGAACGTACGGCACCTCCGAGTTCTACACAAGTTCAGCTCGATGACGTCCCTCGAACTCTTGATCCAGTAGAGGCACTAAGGACTCGATGAGTTCCGTCAGCACGACGGCGTGATGACGGTGTTGATGAAGTGATCCACGTAGGGCTTCGCCTAAGCACTATCACAATATGACCGGAGGAGTAAATGCTGGAGGGGGACACCGCACACGGCTAAGACAATTGATGTGTCTTTGGGGTGCCCCCTAGCCCCCGTATATAAAGGAGGAGGGGGAGGTCGGCCGGCCCTAGGGGCGCGCCAAGTGGGGATAGTCCCACTAGGACTCCTAGTCCTAGTCGGCTACCCCTTCTAGGGCTGGAATTCGAGCCGAGCCGAGCCAGCTTGGCTCAACTCGCTAGAGCTCGTTTCGTTAACGAGCTAGCTCTACTCGACTCATTATTATTACGAGCTCAAATCCAAGATTGACTCGACTCGTATAACTCGCGAGCTAGCTCGTTTAGCTTGTTAAGCTCGTTAAAGATATGATCATAAAACCCTCATATATTATAAAAATGATTATGTATATATTAAACATATATATCGCTAAACAATAGTAGTTTCCTTGTAACGCATGAGTCTCCTAGGCGATTGGGCCTTCAACGGCTAGGCCTTGTGTTGTGCGCCTGAGACATAGGGTGCTGAGTGGCTGATCTTTTTTTGTATTGGGAGTGGCTGATCTTTTGTACCGAGCCTAACGAGTTACACGAGTACTTGTGAGATTGGCTCGTTTAACTTGGTCTATAAACGATCTTAAGCTAAAGCTCGGCTCGACTCGTTATTCTTCGAGTTTGAGTCGATTCGAGCCGAGTCACGAGCTACTCATTTAGCTCGCGAGCTTCGAGCTTTTTTTCTAGCCCTAACCCCTTCCTTCCAACAGAGAGGGGAAAGGGGAAAGAGGGGGAGAGGGAAAATGAAAGGGGGGCCGTGCCCCTCACCCCTTGTCCAATTCGGACTGCCATGGGGGGAACCTCTTGTGTCCTATCTCCTCCTCTCCACTATGGCCCATGAGGCCCATTAACTTTCCCGAGGGGTTCCGGTAACCTCCCGGTACTCCGAGAAATTCCTGAATCTTTTCGAAACCATTCCGATGTCCGTAACCTTCCAATATATCAATATTTACCTCTCGACCGTTTTGAGACTCCTCGTCATATCCTTAATCTCATCCGGGACTCCGAACAACCTTCGCTCGTCAAAACACATAACTCATATAATACCTATCATCATCGAACGTTAAGCGTGTGAACCCTACGGGTTCGACAACTATGTAGACATGACCGAGACACTTCTCCTGTGAAGAACCAATAGCGGAACCTGGATGCTCATATTGGTTCCCACATATTCTATGAGGATCTTTATCGGTCGAACCGCTATGTCAACATACGTTATTCCCTTTGTCATCGGTATGTTACTTGCCTGAGATTCGATCGTCGGTATCCTCATACCTAGTTCAATCTCATTACCGGCAAGTCTCTTTACTCGTTCCATAGTGCATCATCCCATAACTAACTCATTAGTCACATTGCTTGCAAGGCTTCATATGATGTGCATTATCGCAAGGGCCCAGAGATACCTCTCCGATACTCAGAGTGACAAATCCTAATCTCGATCTATGCCAACCCAACAAACACCTTCAGAAATACCTGTAGAGCATCTTTATAATCACCCAGTTACATTGTGACATTTGATAGCACACAAGGCATTCCTCTGGTGTCTGGGAGTTGCATAATCTCATAGTCAGAGGAATATATATTTGACACGAATAAAGCAGTAGCAATAAAACTGAATGATCATTATGGTAAGATAACGGATGGGTCTTGTCCATCACATCATTCCACTAATGATGTGATCCCGTTTATCAAATGACAACTCATGTCCATGGCTAGGAAACTTGACCATCTTTGATTAACGAGCTAGTCTAGTAGAGGCATACTAGGGACACGGTGTTTTGTCTATGTATTCACACATGTATCAAGTTTCCGGTTAATACAATTCTAGCATGAATAATAAACATTTATCATGAATAAGGAAATATAAAATAACAACTTTATTATTGCCTCTAGGGCATATTTCCTTCAGCAAGTATGGAGTCTCGAACCCACAAGGAGCTAAAGGTAATATCAATATTCTCTCAGGTACTATTGCCACTGATACAACCCTATACACCTAGCATTTGCTTCATCTAGAAACAAGAAATAAAACTATGAGCACTTTTTGTGGGTATAAAGAGATAGGTTTGCAAGGTAATGATGAACATAAATGTAAAAGAAGTGTTGCCTAAATATAGATACAATATAATACCAATAATGAGTGCGGAATAGTGATGATATGGGTGCGGAATTGTCCCTGGGCAATTAGCGAACTTACTAAACTAATCATCATCACAAGTTTATATGTGGGAGAAGCCTCTGATGGCATGTCGTCCCTTACATGAAACTCTGTGCACTTGTGATTGAAACTATTAGCAAGCATCTGCAAGTACTAGCAAGTTCATTAAGGTAAACCCAACTATACCATTAAAATATATTGGGCCCCTTCAATCCCGCACATATCAATTTCCATGGTGCAGAGAGGTTTCAGTCACTCCTTCCCCCACATGCATAGTTCTATCAACATAGTACTAACCCTATGGTGTGATCCACATGCGCGCTCATATGATGGGAACCAAAGGATAGTAACATAACTACAAGAAACTCAAACCAACCATGGCAATTCACCAATTAACCCACAGGGCAACAATAATCTACTCAGACATAATAGCGATAACACAAATCATTAGATAGTAATTCATAGCATCAAAACATCATGCTTAAGTAAGGGATTATAGTGGGTTGCGGGGGAGTGGACCGCTGAAAAGAGGCAAGGAAGGTGATGAAGATGTTGGCAAAGACGGAGACATAGATGGAGATGATCATCGCGATGATGGTTCTCTTGGCGGCGCACCAGCACCACCGGGAGACAGGGGAGGGAAAGAGGCTCCCCCTGACTTGTCCATCCATGGCTTCCCCCCTAGATGGGGGAGGTTCTCCCCTCTGGTCCTTGGGCACACAGGCTCTCGGGGGGACGAGAGCCCCTCTGAGATTGGATCTCTTCTCTCTGTGTGTGTTTTTGCTCATGTTTTTTGGCTGAACACCATTTCTTTTATAGCGAGAGATCCATAACTCCAATCGGGCTGAAATTTGGTGGGGGGGGGGGGTTCCTCCAGAAATCAGCTTTCCTGTGGAAGAAGGGCTCCAACCGACTTAAGGTCTAGCCACAATAGCCCATAGTGCGTCCAGGGGGTGGCCGCGCCACCTTCCCTTGTGGGGCCCTCGGGCATCGCTTTGCTTGATTCATTTACCCAAAAATCACATATATTTCAGAAAAAAATATAAAATGGTCGGGGTGTTTTGACTTTCCTAGATATTTATTTTCTATAAAACAAAAAACATGCAGAAAGCATGAACTGACACTTGACACTAGATAATATGTTAGTCTAAAATAATAATAGAAAAGTGCAGCAAAACCATAAATAAATGATGTAAGTATAGCATTAATACTTCAAAAATTATAGATATGTTTGAGACATATCAGCTCCTCACGAAAAAAGCATTGCTGCCAAAAAATCCTCCAAAACCTAGTAAAACTAGCCAAAAACCAAAAGGCCAAAACCTCACAGAAACCCATTTAAAATCCAAAAACGCGTGGTGGAAACACCCAAAAGTTCAAAGGAAGCACCCAGCAAGCAACACATGGTGGAAACAACCAAATGTGTAAGAGCATCTCTAGCAGACCCCGTATAATTCCTCGACCCACAAAATAACCGCGAAAATACGGGTCCGCGCATAAAATGCTGCCCGATGAGACCCCGCAAATGTGTCGGACCCATAAATTTTTTTGAGGGGCGTGGTAAAATCCAAACTCCAACCTACAAAGACGCAGGTTCCCCCCTCGACCTGACAGTGCCCCGTATCCCAGAAGAGCGGTTGGCGGAAGGGACATTTCAACCCGCACCCTTTCCCCACCCCCTTTTGCCACCGCCCGCCATTGGTTCTTCCCATCCGTCGATGGCAATTCCGACCAAATCTGCCGGCGGAATTGCAACGCAGGGGCGCCCCTCCCCTGTTCCATCTACCCGCTTCACCGGCTCCCCGGAACCGCCGATCCGAGTCACCCCTAGTCACCGTCGCCACCTCAGGTTCCACCACTGTAGATCCACCGCCCCGAGCCGCCGGTGAGTACTTGTGCTTGTGCTTTGGGATGCGCTATGCATAGTTGGTTAATGTGGTGTTCATATTTGTGAATTTAGATGGAATTGAGCCCTTGCGAGAAGTTTTTGCTCGAGAATTCCTTCGATTCTGACGACTGGGATGTTGACACTGCTTGTGAACTATCGGCAATAGACGTTGGTGATGTCCATCACCATAAAGGAGCAGGAAGATGAGGACCGAAAGAGACGGTGAGGATCGACCGTCGGCCGTCCTTGCATTCCTCGAAATCACCATCTCAGGAACGATATGTTGATGCAAGACTACTTCGCGGACAATCCAACATATCCACCGCACCTATTCCGAAGAAGGTACCGAATGCACTGATCCCTCTTTGTAAAAATAGTGCAAGCTTGCGAGGCCAATTGTCAGTATTTTACTCAAAGAATAAATGTCGCGGGCTTGAAGGGATTTAGTGCATATCAAAAAATCTTGGCAGCTATGTGGGTAATTGCATACGGCATTCTGGCTGACTATGCCAATGAGTACCTTCACATTGGTGAAGATACTACAATTGAGTCAGTGCGTAGGTTTGCTAAAGTGGTCATCCATGTCTTTGGTCCTGAATATCTTCTGGCACCCAACGAGGAAGACACAAAAAAATTGATGGCATCAAGTGAGAGAAGAGGTTGGCCTGGTGATAACCCACAAGTATAGGGGATCATTTGTAGCTTTTTTCGATAAATAAGAGTGTCGAACCCAACAAGGAGCTAACGGTAGAACAAATATTCACTCAAGTTCTATGGACCACCGATACAACGCTGTGAACACTTGATGTTTGCTTTACCTAGAACAAGTATGAAACTATTTTGTACGTGTGATGCTAGAACTACTTTGCAAGAATAAAACTATGAGTACTTGCGAGATAATAAAAGTTAGTTGTTTAGTAAAAAAGGTTTTGTCAAACAAGAAAGTTATTTGTCCCTGCGCAATCGACAGCTAGAGTGGTAATCATTCTTGCAATTTTATATGAGGGAGAGGCATGAGATAACATACTATCTCTACTTGGATCATATGCACTTACGATTGGAACCTCTAACAAGCACCCGCAACTACCAAAGATCATTAAGGTAAAATCCAACCATAGCATTAAGTATCAAGTCCTCTTTACTCCCATATGCAATAGCCCACTTGCTCGGGTCTATGTGTTCTCTCACTCACGCCATCCACTATAAGCGAATTATGAACGTATTGCAACACCCTACAGCGGGGACCCCTCATGTTTGCGTGACACGGAGGGCATTGTAGGACAGGACCATAATAAAATATACACTCATACCAACCAAGATCATGATTAGCCCATAGGACAAAACAAATCTACTCAAACATCATAGGATAACCACATATCATTGGAAACTAATATATAGTGTTGAGCACCATGTTTAAGTAGAGATTACAGCGGGGAGAAGGGGTGCTACACTGCTGCATAGAGGGGGGAGAGTTGATGTTGATGGTAGCAAGGTTGTCGATGTAGATTGCCATCACGACCCTAGCCCTGACGACACTTCGGCGCCACCGGGAGAGAGGGGGAGAGAGCCTCCTCCTTCTTCTTATTCCTTGCCTCCCCCTAGATGGGAGGAGAGTTCCCCCTCTGGTCCATGGTTGCCATGGTGACAGAGGGGTAGGAGCCCTCTCTGTTCTCTTCTATTTCGTGTTCTCCTGATCTGGAGGAAAACCGTTTCTTAAATATTCGGAGATCCGTAGCACTGATTGCGCTGAGATTTTAACAAAAAAATCGGATATAAGCTTCTTTGTGCCCGAAGTAGAGCTCCAACTGACTTACGAGGTGGGCATAACCCACCACCACGCGCTTGGGCTGCCTGGCGCGCCCAGGTGTCTGGTGGTGGTTGTGGGCCCCATTTTGGTTGATTCCACCACTCAAAAATCATAAATATTCCAAAATATTCTCCGTAAATTTTTATCGCGTTTGGACTTCGTTTGATATGGATATTCTGCAAAACAAAAAACACGCAACAAACAGGAACTGGCACTAGATCAATAGGTTAGTCCCACAAATCATATAAAATGTTGCCAAAAATATGTGAAAATTGTATAATATTGGCACGAAACAATCAAAAATTATAGATACGACGGAGATGTATCACCTCACATGCTAGGAAGCATTGATTGCATGCATTGGACTTGGAAAGACTACCCGAAAGCATGTCAGGGAATGTATTCTGGCAAGTCTCGTGATGCAACAATTGTGCTAGAGGTCGTAGCATCTGAGGATTTATGGATTTGGCATTGCTTTTTTGGTATGCCGGGTACTCTCAATGATACCAATGTGTTTCAACAGTCTCATTTGTTTGCTAGGCTTGCTAGTGATGTTGCTCCTGCTTGCAACTACACTATCAATGGGCATGAGTACACAAAGGGGTACTATCTTGCAGATGGTATCTACCCTTCTTGGTGCACATTTGTCAAGAGCATCAAAGACCCCAAAACTAAGAAATAATGTGAATTTTCAAGGGTACAAGAGGCAGCCTGAAAATATATTGAAAGAGCATTCAGGGTTTTGCAATCTAGGTTTGCCATTGTTCATGGCCCTGCTCGTTTTTGGGACAAGCGATCCTTGAAAGGCATCATGACATGATGTGTTATTCTTCACAATATGATTCTCAAAGATGAGAGAGGCATGAACTAGGATTTCTTCTATGACAATGTGGGTAGCCGTGTCAAACCACCTAGAGACCCTAACCGCATTAGAGCATTTCTTCAGACCTACCAGGAGATTGAAAATTCAAACACCCACTTTGGCTTCAGGAGGATCTTAAAGGATTGAGAAGAGGTGTCTAGAGGGGGGTGATTAGACTCTCAACAAGTAAATATAGAAGTTTTTAAGTTTTTCAAGTTGAGGTTGGAAATTAGCACAATTTCAAGCATTCACAATACAATTCAAGCAAGCATGCAAAGAGTATATGAGCAGCGGAAAGTAAAGCATGCAACTTGCGAGAAAGTAAAGGGATTGGATTGGAGTGTGCAAATGCAATTGGGGACACGGAAATTTTTGGCGTGGTTCCGATAGGTGGTGCTATCGTACATCCACGTTGATGGCGACTTCAACCCACGAAGGGTAACGGCTACGCGAGTCCACAGAGGGCTCCACCCACGAAGGGTGCACGAAAAAGCAACCTTGTCTATCCCACCATGGCCATTGCCCACGAAGGACTTGCCTCACTTGAGTAGATCTTCACGAAGTAAGCGATCTCCTTGCCCTTACAAACTCCTTGCTTCAACTCCACAATCTGGACGGGGGCTCCCAAGTGACACCTAACCAATCTAGGAGACACCACTCTCCAAAAGGTAATAGATGGTGTGTCGATGATGAACTCCTTGCTCTTGTGCTTCAACTGATAGTCCCCCCAACACTCAACTCTCTCTCTTAGATTTGGCTATGGTGGAAAGATGATTTGAGTGGAAAGCAACTTGGGGAAGGCTAGAGATCAAGATTCTTGTGGTTGGAATGGAACGTCTTGGTCTCAACACATGAGTAGGTAGTTCTCTCTCAGAAAATGAATGCTGGAAGTATAGGCATGTTCTGATGGCTCTCTCCATGAATGAAGAGTGGGTGGAGGGGTATATATAGCCTCCAGACAAAATCTAGCTGTTACACACAGATTTCCAAACTCGGTGAGACCGAATGGTGAAACTCGGTCAAACCGAGTCAGGTCAAAATGTGAACGTTAGAGGTTTTGGTGGGACCAACAAGGTCAACTCGGTGGGACTGATGTGCAAGGGTTAGGGTAAAACCTCAACTCGGTTTGACCGATTACACAAACTCAGTGAGACCTACTTTGGTAATAACCAAATACAGAATTGGTCAAGCAAACTCGATGGGACCGATTGCATATCCCGGTGGGACCAAAATTATTGCAATAGGCAACAGAGAGTTTGCAAGCCCATCTCGGTGAGACGAGATCCCATCGGTGAGACCAAACTGATTAGGGTTTTGCAGTGGCTATGTCAAATGAACTCGGTGGCACCGAATAGATCAAATCGGTGGGGCCGAGTTTGACTTTAGGTTTAGGATATATGTGGAAATGAGAAAGTGATTGAGAGCTTTGGAGCATATCACTAAGCACTTTGAGCAAGCAAGCCATTAAGCAACACCTCATCCCCTTTTAATAGTATTGACTTTCCTATGGACTCAATGTGATCTTGGATCACTAAAAATGAAAATGTAGAGCCTTAAGCTTTTGCCAATGTTTGTCCTTAGCATCTTGAAGGGGTTCCACATCCTCTTGTCCATGCCACTCCAATGTTGAACTTATCTGAAATATACTAGATGCAAATATTAGTCCAACAAGAGATATGTTGACATTAATTACCAAAATCACCCAGGGAGCACTTGTGCTTTCAGTCTCCCCCTTTTTGGTAATTGATGGCAACATACATCAAAGCTTTAGATAAGGATATGAAGAAAAGTAGCACGTAAAGCTTTGGAAAGACATGTAACATTCATTAGCTCCCCCTATATGTATGCAATCATGTGATGATAGATCATAAGAGTATGAGAATGCATAATCATGATAGAGCAAGCAATGAGTTACATGTGTCTTGGCTATATGCGTCAGAGCAAATGGTGTAGATACTGGAAATATACCTTCATGTTCATGAATCTCTCTTGCAAACAATATATACCACAACAAGAGATCTTCATGCACATGAGTGTGATGCATATACTTACCTTGTGGTCTTGAACTAGCTTTGAAAGGGATGAACCTGAGTAAACAAGGTTATATAACACAAGAACATCTACTAGACAGAGCAAGAACAAGAGATCACAAGAATACCAAGATTGGGAAGACATGTAGAGAGTGAGTACTAGGTACTCTAGTTGGTTATAAACATGTCCCCAAGAATAAAGATATGCAAAGAATTCGAAAGATATTCTTCCCTTAGGTGTCTTTCTCCCCCTGAATCTGACATTGGATAATGGGAGAACATAGGGTAATAGAAAATCAGAGCAAATAAGAAAAGCAGAGCAAAATAATCACAACATATATTATCATGTCTTTCCCCTCTTGAAGACATGAGACAACTTTCCTCTTAAGAATATGATGCATCAGGAGAAGCTTTAGGTGTGCATTCTCTCTTATGTGAATAGCTTTGATGTGCTCTCTCTCCCCCTTTGACATCAATTTCCAAGAAGGGACTTCTGGAGCATGAGTCAAGTAGGTTTGGTCCTTGAGTCACATTACAAAGCAACATGTAATATAGAATGCTGGTAGAGGACAAGTATCATTGAGTGGAGCTGGAACAAATATGCAGGATAAAAATGACAAAGTATTTTTCTCAGCATTAAATCAGTAACACCGAGTTGTTATTTTCGGTGGCACCAAGATTGTTCGGTTTAGCCAAAGAAAACAAACCGGTGAGGCCGAGTTCAACCTAGAGAAAAACAATTGTCACCTCAGCTCACTTAGGCAAATAAGATCTCACAAGGATATGCAAGGAATTAACTGAAGGTTTTGCAATGAATTGGATGTAGGGAATGCAGAACATAACAGAGAAAAGAAAAAAAATCTAGATGAAGTTTTTTTGAAAGGGGAAATGCAAGACAATACATGAACACGGAGAACTTCATCTAGAATTGGTTGGCGACAAAGTGACCTATGTTAGAGTATATTGACTTAGGAGTCAAGTGAAGACACTTGATCATGGGTCATACTCATCGTTTAAGCTCAAAATGGGGTTGCCATTTTTCGTTTAAGCATTTTGATGTATTCACATCTTGTTGAGTTGCTTTGACCCATGTCTTTGGGTAAAGCTTCTCTAAGGTGGAATGACATACCTTTGGTAGTGGTGTTGATCTTGATCATGTAGTTGAACTTGTGTAGGGTGCTCAAGGTTGATGTAGTTCATCAAGAGTTAGGAGAACCACTTGTAGTTGAAGTTCATCTACCTACATGGGTTAGTCTGGCAAGGAAGAGCACTTGTGTATCCAAAATGAAAAACATAAAATTTGATATGAAGAAGTCGTCAAAGGATATATTGAATGGATTCGTGCTTCCTTGTCTTCAACCACCATTTTGTAGAGACTTGGAGATGTAGAGGTCGCTTAGAATGTGATTGAGTTGCAATCTCATAGAGTTGGGATTATCCAAGTACCTACAAGGATTAGATAGCATGCAAGAGTAAAGGAATATCCAAGACATATGATCATCATCATAAGATAAATATCAAGGATTAGTCAACGAAAGGCTCATGCCTTGCATGCATCCACATGGAGTTTCTACTCCAAGTTTGAGGCATCAATGATGTTCAATTCACCTCTCAAACGGCAAAATACTTTCTCATCAAGTGCTTTGGCGAATATATCCGCCAATTGCTTATCGGTACGAACATGCTTAAGTTTGATATCTCTCTTAGCAACATGATCTCGAATGAAATGATGACGAACTACAATATGCTTAGTTCGAGAATGTTGCACGGGATTATGAGCAATCTTAATAGTACTCTCATTGTCACAAAGCAATGGAACATGTTTCACATATATCCCATAATCTTTAAGAGTTTGGGTCACCCAAAGTAATTGAGCACAACATGAACCGGCGGCAATGTGTTTCGCTTCGGCGGTGGATAAGGATACCGAGTTTTGTTTCTTGGAGGACCAAGATACAAGAGATCTACCAAGAAATTGACAAGTACTCGAAGTGGACTTTCTATCAACCTTGTCGCCAGCATAGTCCGAATCGAAGTAGTCAATAAGATCAAAAGAAGACCTCTTAGGATACCAAATGCCAAAATTTGGTGTATGAATAAAGTATCTCACTATCCTTTTCACAGCCTTAAGATGACATTCTTTGGGGGCCGCTTGATATCGTGCACACATGCACACACTTAGCATAATATTAGGACGGGAGGCACATAGATATAACAATGAACCTATCATAGAGCGGTAAACCTTTTGGTCAACCGGTTATCCATCCTTTGTCAAGTCAAAATGTCCACTAGTAGGCATGGGGGTACTCATACCTTTGCATTCTTGCATGTTGAACTTCTTGAATAAGTCCTTGGTGTACTTTGTTTGAGAGATAAAGGTTCCCTCCTTGGTTTGCTTCATTTGCAAACCAAGAAAGAACTTGAGTTCACTCATCATAGACATCTCAAACTTCTCCGGCATTAGCTTTCCAAACTTTTTACTAAAATGAGGGTTAGTTGAACCAAATATGATATCATCAACATAAATTTGTCACACAAATAATTTCTCCATTAAACCTTTTAGTAAAGAGTGTAGAATCAATTTTACCAATTTCAAAGCCTTTTTCAATAAGAAACTTTGTCAAGCATTTATACCAAGCTCTAGGAGCTTGTTTAAGACCATAAAGAGCTTTGTGGAGTTTGTAAACATGGTCTGGTTTCTTGGGATTAACAAAGCCAGAGGTTGTTTAACATAAACTTCCTCTTCAATTTCACCATTAAGAAAAGCACTTTTCATGTCCATTTGATATAAGGTGATGTCATGATGATTGGCATAAGCAAGTAAGATGTGAATGGACTCAAGTCTAGCAATGGGGGCATATGTCTCACCATAGTCCATACCTTCGACTTGAGTGTAGCCTTGAGCAACGAGACGAGCCTTGTGTTGGGGAACGTTGCAGAAAATTAAAATTTTTCCTACGGTTTCACCAAGATCCATCTATGAGTTCATCTAAGCAACGAGTCAAGGGAGAGAGTTTGCATCTACATACCACTTGTAGATCACGAGCGGAAGCTAGCCAAGGGGATGGTGATGATGGAGTCGTACTCGAACGTGATTCGGATCACCGATGTCCAAGTGCTGAACGGACAACACCTCCGCGTTCAACACACGTACGGGACGGGAGACGTCTCCTCCTTCTTGATCCAGCAAGGGGGAAGGAGAGGTTGAGGAATATTGCTCCAACGGCAGCACGACGGCGTGGTGTAGTTGGTGCAGCAGTACTCCGACAGGGCTTCGCCAAGCATATACGGAGGAGGAGAGGTGTTGGGGAGGGGAGGGGCTGCGCCTTGGCTTGTGTTAAGCTCCCATGCGCCTCCCCACTATATATAGGGGTGGAGGGGCTGGTTTCTTGCCCTCCAAGTCCATTGGGGCGTTGGCCAAGGTGGGAGGAAAGAAATCCCATCATTTCCTTCCCCACCGATTGTTATCCCCCCTTTTTAGGGATCTTGATCTTATCCCTTCGGGATATGATCTTATTCCTTCTAAGGGGGGATCTTGGTGAGCCTTGACCAGGGGTGTGGGGCCTTTCCCCCACTACTCACGTTCATGTGGGTCCCCCCATGCAGGTGGGCCCCACTCCGGAACCTTCTAGAACCTTCCCGGTACAATACCGAAAAATCCCGAACATTTTCCGGTGGCCAAAATAGGACTTCCCATATATAAATCTTTACCTCCGGACCATTCTGGAACTCCTCGTGACGTCCGGGATCTCATCCGGGACTCCGAACAACATTCGGTAACCACATACAAACTTCCTTTATAACCCTAGCGTCATCGAACCTTAAGTGTGTAGACCCTACGGGTTCGGGAGACATGTAGACATGACCGAGACGTTCTCCGGTCAATAACCAACAGCGGGATCTGGATACCCATGTTGGCTCCCACATGCTTCTCGATGTTGTCATCGGATGAACACGATGTCGAGGATTCGATCAAACCCTGTATACAATTCCCTTTGTCAATCGGTACGTTACTTGCCCGAGACTCGATCGTCGGTATCCCAATACCTTGTTCAGTCTCGTTACCGGCAAGTCACTTTACTCGTACCGTGATGCATGATATCGTGGCCAACACTTTGGTCACCTTGAGCTCATTATGATGATGCATTACCGAGTGGGCCCAGAGATACCTCTCCGTCATACGGAGTGACAAATCCCAGTCTCGATCCGTGTCAACCCAACAGCTACTTTTGGAGATACCTGTAATGCACCTTTATAGTCACCCAGTTACGTTGTGACGTTTGATACACCCAAGGCACTCCTACGGTATCCGGGAGTTACACGATCTCATGGTCTAAGGAAGAGATACTTGACATTGGCAAAGCTCTAGCAAACGAACTAAACGACCTTTGTGCTATGCTTAGGATTGGGTCTTGTCCATCACATCATTCTCCTAATGATGTGATCCCGTTATCAACGACATCCAATGTCCATAGCCAGGAAATCATGACTATCTGTTGATCACAACGAGCTAGTCAACTAGAGGCTCACTAGGGACATATTGAGGTCTATGTATTCACACGTGTATTACGATTTCCGGATAATACAGTTATAGCATGAATAAAAGACAATTATCATGAACAATGAAATATAATAATACTTTTATTATTGCCTCTAGGGCATATTTCCAACAGTCTCCCACTTGCACTAGAGTCACCAATCTAGTTACATTGTGATGAATCGAACACCCATAGAGTTCTGGTGTTGATCATGTTTAGCTCGCGAGAGAGGTTTAGTCAACGGATCTGCGACATTCAGATCCGTATGTACTTTGCAAATTTCTATGTCTCCATATTGAACATTTTCACGGATAGAGTTGAAACGACGCTTGATGTGCCTGGTCTTCTTGTGAAACCTGGGCTCCTTGGCAAGGGCAATAGCTCCAGTGTTGTCACAGAAGAGTTTGATTGGCCCCGACGCATTGGGTATGACTCCTAGGTCGGTGATGAACTCCTTAACCCAAATCGCTTCATGCGCTGCCTCCGAGGCTGCCATGTACTCCGCTTCACACGTAGATCCCGCCACGACGCTCTGCTTGCAGCTGCACCAGCTTACTGCTCCACCATTCAACATATACACGTATCCAGTTTGTGACTTAGAGTCATCCGGATCTGAGTCGAAGCTGGCGTCGACGTAACCCTTTACGACAAGCTCTTCGTCTCCTCCATAAATGAGAAACATGTCCTTTGTCCTTTTCAGGTACTTCAGGATATTCTTGACTGTTGTCCAGTGTTCCTTGCCGGGATTACTTTGGTATCTAGCTACCAAACTCACGGCAAGGTTTACATCAGGTCTGGTACACAGCATGGCATACATAATAGATCCTATGGCTGAAGCATAGGGGATGACACTCATCTCTTCTTTATCTTCTGCCGTAGTCGGTGACTGAGCCGAGCTCAATCTCACACCTTGTAACATAGGCAAGAACCCCTTCTTGGACTGATCCATTTTGAACCTCTTCAAAATCTTATCAAGGTATGTGCTTTGTGAAAGACCTATGAGGCGTCTCGATCTATCTCTATAGATCTTGATGCCCAATATGTAAGCAGCTTCTCCAAGGTCCTTCATTGAAAAACACTTACTCAAGTAGGCCTTAATGCTGTCCAGAAATTCTATATTATTTCCCATCAAGAGTATGTCATCTACATATAATATGAGAAATGCTACAGAGCTCCCACTCACTTTCTTGTAAATGCAGGCTTCTCCATAAGTCTGCATAAACCCAAACGCTTTGATCATCTCATCAAAGCGAATATTCCAACTCCGAGATGCTTGCACCAGCCCATAAATGGATCGCTGGAGCTTGCATACTTTGTTAGCGTTCTTAGGATCGACAAAACCTTCCGGCTGCATCATATACAGTTCTTCCTTAAGATGCCCGTTAAGGAATGTTGTTTTGACGTCCATCTGCCATATCTCATAATCATAGTATGCGGCAATTGCTAACATGATTCGGACGGACTTTAGCTTCGCTACGGGAGAGAATGTCTCGTCGTAGTCAATCCCTTGAACCTGTCGATAACCCTTAGCGACAAGTCGAGCTTTATAGATGGTGACATTACCATCCGCGTCTGTCTTCTTCTTAAAGATCCATTTGTTTTCTATCGCTCGCCGATCATCGGGCAAGTCTGTCAAAGTCCATACTTTGTTTTCATACATGGATTCTATCTCGGATTTCATGGCTTCAAGCCATTTGTTGGAATCTGGGCCCGCCATCGCTTCTTCATAGTTCGAAGGTTCACCGTTGTCTAACAACATGATTTCCAGGACGGGGTTGCCGTACCACTCTGGTGCGGAACGTGTCCTTGTGGACCTACGAAGTTCAGTAGCAACTTGATCCGAAGTACCTTGATCATCATCATTGGTTTCCTCTTCAGTTGGTGTGGGCATCACAGGAACATTTTCCTGAGCTGCACCACTTTCCCGTTCGAGAGGTAGTACTTCATCGAGTTCTACTTTCCTCCAACTTACTTCTTTCGAGAGAAACTCTTTTTCCAGAAAGCATCCGTTCTTGGCAACAAAGATTTTTGCCCTCGGATCTTAAGTAGAAGGTATACCCGACAGTTTCCTTAGGGTATCCTATGAAGACGCATTTTTCCGACTTGGGTTCGAGCTTTTCAGGTTGAAGTTTCTTGACATAAGCATCGCATCCCCAAACTTTTAGAAACGACAGCTTAGGTTTCTTCCCAAACCATAATTCATACGGTGTCGTCTCAACGGATTTAGACGGAGCCCTATTTAAAGTGAATGTAGCTGTCTCTAGAGCGTATCCCCAAAATGATAGCGGTAAATCAGTAAGAGACATCATAGACCGCACCATATCCAATAGAGTGCGATTACGACGTTCGGACACACCGTTTCGCTGAGGTGTTCCAGGCGGCGTGAGTTGTGAAACGATTCCACATTTCCTTAAGTGTGTGCCAAATTCGTGACTTAAATATTCTCCTCCACGATCTGATCGTAGGCACTTTATCTTTCGGTCACGTTGATTCTCCACCTCATTCTGAAATTCCTTGAACTTTTCAAAGGTCTCAGACTTGTGTTTCATTAAGTAGACATACCCATATCTACTTAAGTCATCAGTGAGAGTGAGAACATAACGATATCCTCCACGAGCCTCAACGCTCATTGGACCGCACACATCGGTATGTATGATTTCCAATAAGTTGGTTGCTCGCTCCATTGTTCCGGAGAACGGAGTCTTGGTCATCTTGCCCATGAGGCATGGTTTGCACGTGTCAAACGATTCATAATCAAGAGACTCTAAAAGTCCATCGGCATGGAGCTTCTTCATGCGCTTGACACCAATGTGACCAAGGCGGCAGTGCCACAAGTATGTGGGACTATCGTTATAAACTTTACATCTTTTGGCATCTACACTATGAACATGTGTAATATTACGCTCGAGATTCATTAAAAATAAACCATTGACCATCGGAGCATGACCATAAAACATATCTCTCATATAAATCGAACAACCATTATTCTCAGACTTAAATGAGTAGCCATCTCGTATTAAACGAGATCCAGATACAATGTTCATGCTCAAACTTGGCACTAAATAACAATTATTAAGGTTCAAAACTAATCCCGTAGGTAAATGTAGAGGCAGCGTGCCGACGGCGATCACATCGACTCTGGAACCATTCCCGACGCGCATCGTCACCTCGTCCTTCGCCAGTCTCCGTTTATTCCGCAGCTCCTGCTGTGAGTTACAAATATGAGCAACGGCACCGGTATCAAATACCCAGGAGTTACTAAGAGTACTGGTAAGGTACACATCAATTACATGTATATCAAATATACCTTTGGTTTTGCCGGCCTTCTTATCTGCTAAGTATGTGGGGCAGTTCCGCTTCCAGTGACCCTTCCCCTTGCAATAAAAGCACTCAGTCTCAGGCTTAGGTCCATTCTTTGACTTCTTCCCGGTAACTGGCTTACCAGGCGCGGCAACCTCCTTGCCGTCCTTCTTGAAGTTCTTCTTACCCTTGCCCTTCTTGAACTTAGTGGTCTTATTGACCATCAACACTTGATGTTCTTTCTTGATTTCAGCCTCTGGTGACTTCAGCATCGAGAACACTTCAGGAATGGTCTTTTCCATCCCCTGCATGTTGTAGTTCATCACAAAGCTCTTGTAGCTTGGTGGGAGCGACTGGAGGATTCTGTCAATGACCACCTCATCTGGGAGGTTAATGTTCAGCTGGGTCATACGGTTGTGCAACCCAGACATCTTCAGGATGTGCTCACTGACAGAACTGTTTTCCTCCATCTTACAACTGTAGAACTTGTCGGAGACATCATATCTCTCGACCCGGGCATGAGCTTGGAAAACTAGTTTCAGCTCTTCGAACATCTCATATGCTCCGTGATGCTCAAAACGCTTTTGGAGCCCCGGTTCTAAGCTGTAAAGCATGCCGCACTGAACGAGGGAGTAATCATCAGCGCGAGTTTGCCAAGCATTCATAATGTCTTGGTTCTCTGGGACGGGAGCGTCACCTAGCGGTCCTTCTAGGACATATTGTTTCCTGGCAGCTATGAGGATGATCCTCAGGTTCCGGACCCAGTCCGTATAGTTGCTGCCATCATCTTTCAGCTTGGTTTTCTCTAGGAACACGTTGAAGTTCATGTTGACATGAGCGTTGGCCATTTGATCTACAAGACATATTTGCAAAGGTTTTAGACTAAGTTCATGATAATTAAGTTCTAATCAAATTATGAACTCCCACTCAGATTAGACATCCCTTTAGTCATCTAAGTGTTACACGATCCGAGTCGACTAGGCCGTGTCCGATCATCACGTGAGACGGACTAGTCATCGTCGGTGAACATTCTCATGTTGATCGTATCTTCCATACGACTCGTGTTCGACCTTTTGGTCTCCGTGTTCCGAGGCCATGTCTGCACATGCTAGGCTCGTCAAGTTAACCCTAAGTGTTTTTGCTGTGTAAAACTGTCTTACACCCGTTGTATGTGAACGTAAGAATCCATCACACCCGATCATCACGTGGTGCTTAGAAGCGACGAACTGTAGCAACGGTGCACAGTTAGGGGAGAACACTTCTTGAAATTTTTTTAAGGGATCATCTTATTTGCTACCGTCGTCCTAAGTAAACAAGATGCATAAACATAATAAACATCACATGCAATTATATAGTTGTGACATGATATGGCCAATATCATATAGCTCCATTGATCTTCATCTTCGGGGCTCCATGATCATCTTGTCACCGGCTTGACACCATGATCTCCATCATCATGATCTCCATCATTGTGTCTTCATGAAGTTGTCACGCCAACGACTACTTCTACTTCTATGGCTAACGCGTTTAGCAATAAAGTAAAGTGAGTTACATGGCGTTCTTCAATGACACGCAGGTCATACAAAAAATAAAGACAACTCCTATGGCTCCTGCCGGTTGTCATACTCATCGACATGCAAGTCGTGAATCCTATTACAAAGAACATGATCTCATACATCACAATTTATCATTCATCACAACTTCTGGCCATATCACATCACATGATCAATCGCTGCAAAAACAAGTTAGACGTCCTCTAATTGTTGTTGCATCTTTTACGTGGCTGCAATTGGGTTCTAGCAAGAACGTTTTCTTACCTACAAATAACCACAACGTGATTTTGTCAACTTCTATTTACCCTTCATAAGGGCCCTTTTCATCGAATCCGCTCCAACTAAAGTGGGAGAGACAGACACCCACCAGCCACCTTATGCAACTAGTGCATGTCAGTCGGTGGAACCGGTCTCACGTAAGCGTACGTGTAAGGTTGGTCCTGGCCGCTTCATCCCACAATACCGCCGAAGCAAGAAAAGACTAGTAGAGGCAAGTAAGATGACAAAATCCACGCCCACAACAAAATTGTGTTCTACTCGTGCAAAGAGAACTACGCATAGACCTAGCTCATGATGCCACTGTTGGGGAACGCTGCAGAAAATTAAAATTTTCCTACGGTTTCACCAAGATCCATCTATGAGTTCATCTAAGCAACGAGTCAAGGGAGAGAGTTTCCATCTACATACCACTTGTAGATCACGAGCGGAAGCTAGCCAAGGGGATGGTGATGATGGAGTCGTACTCGAACGTGATTCGGATCACCGATGTCCAAGTGCTGAACGGACAGCACCTCCGCATTCAACACACGTACGGGACGGGAGACGTCTCCTCCTTCTTGATCCAGCAAGGGGGAAGGAGAGGTTGAGGAAGATTGCTCCAACGGCAGCACGACGGCGTGGTGTAGTTGGTGCAGCAGTACTCCGACAGGGCTTCGCCAAGCATATACGGAGGAGGAGAGGTGTTGGGGAGGGGAGGGGCTGCGCCTTGGCTTGTGTTAAGCTCCCATGCGCCTCCCCACTATATATAGGGGTGGAGGGGCTGGTTTCTTGCCCTCCAAGTCCATTGGGGCGTTGGCCAAGGTGGGAGGAAAGAAATCCCATCATTTCCTTCCCCACCGACTGTTATCCCCCCTTTTTAGGGATCTTGATCTTATCCCTTCGGGATATGATCTTATTCCTTCTAAGGGGGGGGTCTTGGTGCGTCTTGACCAGGGGTGTGGGGCCTTTCCCCCACTACTCACGTTCATGTGGGTCCCCCCATGCAGGTGGGCCCCACTCTGGAACCTTCTAGAACCTTCCCGGTACAATACCGAAAATCCCGAACATTTTCCGGTGGCCAAAATAGGACTTCCCATATATAAATCTTTACCTCCGGACCATTCCGGAACTCCTCGTGACGTCCGGGATCTCATCCGGGACTCCGAACAACATTCGGTAACCACATACAAACTTCCTTTATAACCCTAGCGTCATCGAACCTTAAGTGTGTAGACCCTACGGGTTCGGGAGACATGTAGACATGACCGAGACGTTCTCCGGTCAATAACCAACAGCGGGATCTAGATACCCATGTTGGATCCCACATGCTTCTCGATGTTGTCATCGGATGAACCACGATGTCGAGGATTCGATCAAACCCTGTATACAATTCCCTTTGTCAATCGGTACGTTACTTGCCCGAGACTCGATCGTCGGTATCCCAATACCTTGTTCAGTCTCGTTACCGGCAAGTCACTTTACTCATACCGTAATGCATGATCTCGTGGCCAACACTTTGGTCACCTTGAGCTCATTATGATGATGCATTACCGAGTGGGCCCAGAGATACCTCTCCGTCATACGGAGTGACAAATCCCAGTCTCGATCTATGTCAACCCAACAGCTACTTTCGGAGATACCTGTAATGCACCTTTATAGTCACCCAGTTACGTTGTGACGTTTGATACACCCAAGGCACTCCTACGGTATCCGGGAGTTACACGATCTCATGGTCTAAGGAAGAGATACTTGACATTGGCAAAGCTCTAGCAAACGAACTAAACGACCTTTGTGCTATGCTTAGGATTGGGTCTTGTCCATCACATCATTCTCCTAATGATGTGATCCCGTTATCAACGACATCCAATGTCCATAGCCAAGAAATCATGACTATCTGTTGATCACAATGAGCTAGTCAACTAGAGGCTCACTAGGGACATATTGAGGTCTATGTATTCACACGTGTATTACGATTTCCGGATAATACAATTATAGCATGAATAAAAGACAATTATCATGAACAATGAAATATAATAATACTTTTATTATTGCCTCTAGGGCATATTTCCAACACCTTGTTGCGTACAACTTTTCCATCTTCATCTTGCTTGTTCCGAAACACCCATTTGGTTCTAATGACATTGTACTTCTCATCGGGCTTTTCAACCAACGTCCACACTTGGTTCCTCTCAAAGTTGTGTAGCTCTTCGTGCATGGCATTTATCCAATCCGGATCTTCCAATGCTTCTTCAACCTTCATAGGTTCAATGCTAGAAATGAATGAGTAATGTTCACAAAAATTAGCCAAAAAAGTTTTAGAGCGAGTAATTCTCCCGGCCTGAATGTCATCAAATATTTGTTCGATGGGATGATCTCTTGAGACTCTTGCTCGAAATCATGAGAGCTTTTGTTTGGGTCGGGGTGGAACATCATCTTCATTGTCTTGTTCTTCCTCTTGTCTTTCTTTGTTGTTGTTGGCGTTGTTGTTCTCCCATGGAGGTGGAGAAGGAGGTCGCCGAGGTTCATCTTGTTGTACATCCTCGTTTTCATCGTCTTGATGTCTCCCACTCGTGGATGCCTCCAAGTCAACTTGTGGTTCACCTTGGCGTGAAGTTGAGGCTTCCACTTGGACGGACGAGGTACTCTCCTTACCTCCGTTGGGCGAATCTTGCCAATAAACAAGCCTTGTATAGCTTCCAAAGGATCTTTGTCACCTACATCAATTGGCAATTGCTCTACTTACGAGCCGTTAGATTCATCAAACTTCACATCTACCGTCTCTTCAAACTTTCGGGTGAAATTGTTGTAGAGATGGTAGGTGTGAGAGTTTGAGCCATAACCTAGTAGGAAACCTTCATGAGATTTAGGAGCAAATTTCAAACGACGATGCTTATCACGAATGTAGCACTTTGAGTCGAATACCCAAAAGTATCCAACTTGGGGTTTGTTACCGGTGAGAAGCTCGTATGTCGTCTTGCCGAGTAGCTTGTGAAGATATAGACGATTCGTTGCATGGCAAGATGTCTCAACCACTTCCGCCCAAAAGTGTTTTGGTGACTTGTACTCATCAAGCATCGTTCTCGTCATTTTTATGAGCGTTCGGTTCTTCCTCTCAACAACTCCATTTTGTTGAGGTGTGTACGTAGCCGAGAACTCATGTGAAATCCCTTCTTCATCAAGAAAGGTGTCCACATTGGCGTTCTTGAACTCTGTTCCATTGTCGCTGCGAACCTTCTTGATCTTCACTTCAAATTGGTTTTGGGCCTTCCAACGAAGTTTTTAAAGATCTTTTGGACCTGTGATTATCGTCAAGAAAGAACACCCATGTAAGTCTTGAAAAATCATCAACAATGACCAATCCAAACGAGTTACCACCGAGACTCTGGTAGGCATTGGGACCGAAAAGATCCATATGAAGTAGCTCGAGCAGTATCCTCGTGGTCATGATGTTCTTCACGGGGTGGCTTCATCCAACCTGTTTTCCTGCTTGGCAAGCACTACAAAGTCTATCCTTGTTAAATATGACATCTTTAACACCAAGGATATGATCACCTTTAATAAGCTTGTTAAGATTTTGCATGCCCACATGACCTAACCGTCTATGCCACAACCAGCCTTTAGAAGATTTAGCAATTAAGCAAGTTCTAGGTTGAACCTTTTTAGTGAAATCAACAACGTATAGATCACCTCTATGTATGCATGTAAAGACCATTTTATGATTATCTCTTAGAAACACTTGGCAATCTACTTTAGTAAATAGGACATTGAATCCAAAGTCAGCTAGCCTAGATATAGAAAGTAAATTGTAGCCAAGAGATTCAACAAGCATAACATTTTGTATGGAGTTGTCATGTGAGATGGCCACCTTACCGATGCCAACCACCTTACCCTTTGAGTTATCACCGAAAGTGACATACTTTCGAGGGTCATCATTTTCAGCAAGCTCACGAAATATATCTTTGTCTCTGGTCATGTAATCGTTACATCCACTATCAAGGACCCATTCCTTTCCTCCAGCCATGTAGCCGCAAAGGTTAGCCATAAGACTAAAGTGTCTCATAGACTCTTCAAGATCAATGTCACTATCATCATCCTCATCATAGTATCCATGTTCAACATCATCTTGCAAATGATCATTTACTAGAGAGAATAATTCATTAGATATATGATTTTGACAATGTTCATCTCTATGAATTCTAATAGCCTCAAAAATGATATTGCTAATGATTCCAACATCTCCTTGGCACGCATAAGGTCACGAAGCTCAAATAAACAATCTCCAAACTTAGGATCATTGGGATTCATCTTATTCAAAGCAATAGACTTATGAAGAATTTCATCTAAGTTTTTCAAGGAATAGTCTGGAAATTATTCCTCGAGAAATCTCCATATAGTATAAGCACAATCAAGAGTTGGCAAGTGACTAATCAAATTTCTAGGCAAACCTCTAGTGATAAGATTGATAGTTCTAAGATTGTGAATCATGTCAAGAGACTCATCAGGGGTAGGATGTAAGGGGTCAATAAGGGGATCACAAGGAGTAGTAATGTACTTGTTCAAGTGATATTCATGAAAAATTCCAAGCATCTCATTTTTCCACTCACTATAGAACTCTCCATCAAGCATAGGCACTTTACGTCTAATAGTCCCCAACATAGACTCATCCATCTTTCTCCAATGGTGATTAAACCAAAGCAATGGAGACCAATGCTCTGATACCAATTGAAAGGATCGAGAAAAGGTGTCTAGAGGGGGGTGATTAGACTCTCAACAAGTAAAGATAGCAGTTTTTAAGTTTTTCAAGTTGAGGTTGGAAATTAGCACAATTTCAAACATTCACAATACAATTCAAGCAAGCATGCAAAGAGTATATGAGCAGCGGAAAGTAAAGCATGCAACTTGCGAAAAAGTAAAGGGATAGGATTGGAGTGTGCAAATGCAATTGGAAACACGGAAATTTTTGACGTGGTTCCGATAGATGGTGTTATCATACATCCACGTTGATGGTGACTTAAACCCACGAAGGGTAACGGCTGTGCGAGTCCATGGAGGGCTCCATCCATGAAGGGTCCACGAAGAAGCAACCTTGTCTATCCCACCATGGTCATCGCCCACGAAGGACTTGCCTCACTTGGGTAGATCTTCACGAAGTAGGCGATCTCCTTGCCCTTACAAACTCCTTGGTTCAACTCCACAATCTTGATGGGGGCTCCCAAGTCACACCTAACCAATCTAGGAGACACCACTCTCCAAAAGGTAAAAGATGGTGTGTTGATGATGAACTCCTTGATCTTGTGCTTCAAATGATAGTCTCCCCAACACTCAACTCTCTCTCACGGATTTGGCTATGGTAGAAAGATGATTTGAGTGGAAAGCAACTTGGGGAAGGCTAGAGATCAAGATTCTTGTGGTTGGAATGGAATGTCGATCTTGGTCTCAACACATGAGTAGGTGGTTCTCTCTCAGAAAATGAATTCTAGAAATGTAGGCACGTTCTGATGGCTCTCTTCATGAATGAAGAGTGGGTGGAGGGGTATATATAGCCTCCACACAAAATCTAGCTGTTACACACAGATTTCCAAACTCGGTGAGACCAAATGGTGAAACTCGGTCATATCGATTCAGGTCAAAATGTGAACGTCAGAAGTTTCGGTGGGACGGACAAGGTCAACTCGATGGGACCAATGTGCAAGGGTTAGAGTAAAACCTCAACTCGGTTTGACCAATTACACAAACTCAGTGAGACCTACTTTGGTAATAACCAAATAGAGAATTGGTCAAGCAAACTCGATGGGACCGATTGCATATCCCGGTGGGACCAAAATTATTGCAATAGGCAACAGAGAGTTTGCAAGCCCATCTCGGTGAGACGAGATCCCATCGGTGAGACCAAACTGATTAGGGTTTTGCAGTGGCTATGTCAAATGAACTCGGTGGCACCGAATAGATCAAATCGGTGGGGCCGAGTTTGACTTTAGGTTTAGGATATATGTGGAAATGAGAAAGTGATTGAGAGCTTTGGAGCATATCACTAAGCACTTTGAGCAAGCAAGCCATTAAGCAACACCTCATCCCCTTTTAATAGTATTGACTTTCCTATGGACTCAATGTGATCTTGGATCACTAAAAATGAAAATGTAGAGCCTTAAGCTTTTGTCAATGTTTGTCCTTAGCATCTTGAATGGGTTTCACATCCTCTTGTCCATGCCACTCCAATGTTGAACTTATCTGAAATATACTAGATGAAAATATTAGTCCAACAAGAAATATGTTGACATTAATTACCAAAATCACCGAGGGAGCACTTGTGCTTTCAAGATCTCATTGAGCACCATTGGCAAAGGGTTGGGTAGTAAGAAATTTTTGTATTCATTTCATTTAATTCATGTGTGATTTGTATTCAGGACAAGTTTTGTATTGAATTATCTTAATTTTGTTGATTGTTGTATTGTAATATTGACATTTTATCTTATATTGAATTAAGAATTCTGAATATGTGGCACATCAAATTCAGATAAAAACCCATCTGATTTGCAGGCCTGGGCGGGCGGCGGCCAAGCAGACTCCGTTTTACAGTTCCGCTATGCGGGGTCTGCTCGGTAGGCGCCCGTATCAGCCCGCAAAACCATTTTTCCACGAACTGTAAACGAGTTTTACGGGTCGGCGATATACGGGGTCTGCTAATGATGCTCTAACCATTAGTTAGTTGCGCCTCGGCTTAAGCGCCAGCAAAGAAGGTGCCGCTCGAGCACATACAAGTCGGCCGCGGTGTAATCTCGTGACAGCTCGCTCAGCTGCTCGTTGTGCCCGACCGATCGTTCCCTTCGTAGCACCAACTCAATCTTTTTTTCTGATTTTTTTGTTGTTGGTTTGGTAGAAAAATAACCATTCGGTTTTCTATAATACCGTTCAAGCAGTACTCTTTGTTCAAAGTAAACATGATCTAGATCACTACTAACTTCAGAGGGAAATTGTCTTCAGTCTTCGGACTCGAGCAGAATGACGCGGCACCGGCTGCACGCTAAGGGCTTCTTCTCCTTCTTCTCCTTGTTCTGCTTCTTCTGCGCTGCACCAAGGGCTCCACCTCCTCCGGTTGCTCCTCCAGCTTCATCGGGACATCCACGTCCACGTCAGGCAGCACCTCCACATCAATTGCCTTCTGCCTCTCTTCGTCGACGGCCGCCCGTGCGACGCGAGGGCGAGCGACGACCTGCCCCTCCGGCTCCTCACCGTCAATGGAAATGACAGGATGTGCCGAAGGGGGGATTGCGGACAAGGACTTCGTACTCACGGAGGACACGGTTCGGCACGACCACCTTGACGACCATGTCTGCATCCGCTGGATCTGTCAGAAACCTGCTTTTCAGCGGCCGATACACGATCCAGCGGTTGCGCTACCGGACATCGCCGGACATAGACTCGAGCATGCACCAGACGAGGACGTCTACCACCGGCACGCCCTTCCGGCCATCGCGGAAGACACATGCCCTCTCGTCATCCCTAAAAACAGTCACGAGGCCTCTGGCGTGGTTGATGAGCGCGGAGACGCTCTTGAACTGCTCGGCGACGTCCATGTCGATTGCCTTCTTGGTTGGATCATCACCGGCCCAGTCGTCTATGGCTCGCTCCCAACTGCACATCGACTTTGACATAGGCGTTGGCGGCGGCGGTGGTGGCGGCGTCGACGGTGACTGGTGGGTGGTGAGGCGAGAGGCGATGGAAGAGAGAAGTCATGGTTTTCTGTATGTGCGATGTGACTGGTACTGAATGCGGTGTGAGGTGGAAGACGAGGGTTTTCTGGATTTAGTGGGAAACCGAACAGGCGGGGCTACGCTGCGACGAGCGATGGCTAACTGAAAAAACATGAACAGACCGACCACGTGCGCAACAGAATGAACGAGCCAGCCGGCAGCGCGTCGACCGGGCCGCATCGGCCGCTTCTGACAGTCGAACGAACGACCGTTAGCGGCGCGCCGTCACCGTTGTCGGCTAGCGAGTGATCGGCCACGTCAAAACACGCTCCGAAAGCGATTCGGTATTTTTTGCCACTGTCATTTTGTCTTGCGGTGCAAAATGTCACGTTTTGTAAAGTGGTGGTTTTCTGTGGTGGTTCTATGCATTTTGCTTTGTTCTCTCTAACTCTTGGGGTGTAAGTGGGCATGTATATGTTTTTGATATTTTATCTGTTAAAATATACATTGGACAAAATAGACACACTTTGAAATTTAGTTTAGTTAGATTTTTCAATGTGTAGTTATTTTCTAAAAAGATACGAGTGTTCACATCCTCATATCTCATTTTTTTGGACTGCAAAAATTGAAATTTATGCGGTAGTTGTGGTGGAGCCAACAAGGCATGTGTGTTGCCAGCGCCCAGAGGGCACAAGGAAATCTAATTATTTCATTTTTATTGGCATAAATAGGTTGCTGTAGCCAGGAAACCATGGGAGGTTTTGAGCACTCAGAAGCAACTAACCAAATTCAAGATTCACACACACCAAATTCAAGATTCACAAACAGAGAAGATTCTGTTGATGCCCTATATATGTAGACTGTTACATGTTTATTTCATATTTGTGTTGTTGCTTATTATCGGTCTTGACGATACCGATTAGCTATATTTACTAAGTGTGCACCGTTTTATTGTGATACCAAAGCCAATTTGTACATTCATATTTTTCTCGATTACCGATTAATAGACGTTTAAGTTTGTGCAAATTTTAATATGTTTCTTGTATCTTGTATTTATATATTTACTGTACAATAGACCGGCACGACAATGCACACCATCGATGTTCTAGTCTTCATCTACGAGCACCCATACGCACTTCGCCATGGTGCAGTCCACAAGCGAATGCCCCAATGAGTTGGGTTGCCTCCAAAGTATTGCCACATATTCGCCCAATTCTTCACTTGCTTCCTAGTATCCGAGCTTGGTTTTGATACTCACCAGCATATTGTACGCTGAATGAATAGTGAACGTGCCTTTTTTGTCGAAAAAGCATGCCCACAAATCACCTTGTCCCATGGGGACGAGGTACTCCAGAGCACCTCGACTTCTTGCAGCTTCTGGATGTTCCACGAGGCGGAGTTACTGTCCATGAAACCACTAACCCTATCGTTCCACGGGTGAGTTGTCCACACTCTGAATCTGAAGAGGCCATCAACATGCTTGCGGTGCTGCAGACAGTAACCAGCTCTCTCGCTTCATGTAGATGAAAAGTCATCATGCTATGATCTCATCCGGCAAGGCCACGAACCGCGTTCGCTTCTGAAACACCACAAACGAAATCACAGGAGAAGATGTCAGCAAAAGCGACGGACAATTCGTTTCAAGCCAAACGCTAATCTGTTTGCGCATTACGCGAAAATGATTGGCCAAGATTTGAACAGGAAGTGCAGGGAACCTAGATCGCGTGAGGGAGCCACCATTAATTTAGTGTACTTATTTGTGAGAAAAAATCAAAGGAAATCCTGATGAAAAGCTCTGCTGATGTAGTATCCCTTATCTTCGAGCGAGAAAAATTAGCACCAAAAGAAAACGATTGCTAATGGTGTCATGGTGATAAGGTTAACTTCAAATCTTCAATGAGATAGTTACCCTAGAGAAAACTTCAGTGAGATAGTTATCATACCATCATCTAACGGTTGCCTGCTGCTGCCTAAGCTAGTTTGATGGTCTTAGATTGCCAGTTTGACTTTAAGGTGCTCAACAATAAATCAAACCAGTAAGTTGCAACATTAGTGACGGTGACCCGAAAGAATCGGCCGGAGCTACACTAATGGGCACAAAGCGGATCAAGCAACTTGGCTCGTTATGATCCCTGAAAATTTCTCGATCTAGACACTTGGTCAGACATGTGACGCTCAGCGTGTTTCTTCTGCTACCATAGAATAATTCAGGTAGGCCTAATGTTTTGAAACGGCAATTTAAGATCATCCTTGGTACGCATAGACTTTCCACAAATAACATCACCATGGCTGCTACGCTGAACCCGCAGATAAAGAGGGAACATCGCAGTGGCTGCTAAAATGTCTGCTGACAACATTGAAGATTTAGACAACTCATTCTGAAACTTCAGCTGCGAAACATTTTTCATGGTAGATCTATGACTGCTACTGCTATGCTTGATCCGCAGCCAGAAAGTGAGAATGATCTCATGCCTCGAGATATTCAAGTAGGAGTATGACAAGCAACTGTATTTTGTATCATCACTCAACCAGTCAAATCCTAGAATTAATCGCCAACAAATAACTAATGTAGTAACGTATCAGGAAAAATCTCAAACATGCTACTGAGCTACTCAAAACTTAAGACACATCTGCATCGGCCGAAAATATTGGTCACACTATTAACAGCTCTAGATGGTGCCTCGTTGGACACGTAGGGATCCAATTGCGTATGAATATTTCTTAGTATTTTTTGTTTTCACAGTCAATAAAGAGATAAACCCATGGCTTGTTTACATATTCCTACATGAACCGAGTGAAACACAATTTGCATGTCATGTTTACTTATATTATAATGGTATATGGATTAGTCAAAGATAAATTTCATAAGAAATTTTATTGGGTAAACTGTGTGGACCATTTGCAAAAGTTATATATTTTTAAATTTTAGACTATCATGAGGGCGGGAACCCTTTTTTTAGAATAACGGGAACCCCGTTTCTATTCATGACTGAAACCAGAGAGATCCATACAACATGTAAAGGCATGAAAAAATAAAAGTATGCTATATATTGTTAATTTATTATTAAAAAAATTATTGGTCAAAACAAACAGTTCTAATACATACTTTTGGGTGAAAGTTTCCACATTATTTTTTTTACCGGGTAATGAGATACTACTGTTGCTTGAAAGAAAAAGAAAAACATTGTCTTCCTTCCCACGGAGCTTTTTTTTGAAATGCAGATGAGCGAAAAGCAATACAAAAGGACCAATTTATACGGTGATTTATTTTTAGATTGGAATCAAGTTATTTAATTCAGGCCTTAATAGCATGGCTCTATTATAAAATGATAAATATAGTAATATATTTGAATAAAAAAACATTGAAAGAAGCAGTGCATTACCTCCTTGCGGCTGGCCTTGACGTCCGCTGATGCATACTCCGGCGTGCGGGGTAGAGCAGACCACCTATCCGGCGTCTTCGCCGTCTCTGCACCCCTCTCCGGTGTCTGCATCATGAACCTGGCACCCCACTCGGGCGTTACGGCGAACCTGGGACTCCGCTCTGGGGTCTGCGCGAACCTGCCGGCGCCCCAGTCCGGCGTCGGCACGAACCGTGGGTTCCGCTCTGGCGTCTGCGCGAACCCACCAGTGCCCCAGTCCGCCGTCGGTAGGAACCGCGGGCTCCGCTCCGGCGTCACAGCGCCGTTCCCACCGTTGGCGGCGCAGAGCTGCATAATCTTAGCGGCCGCCTCGGCGGCGTCCCGGCTCTCGCCCATAAGCTTGGCGAGCTGCGCCTTGGGCAGGCGCATCCTGAGCTGGACCGGCCCGCCCTCGGAGGCGGTGGACATCGGGGAGGCCGGCGCGGTCGGGAAGGAGAGGTCGGAGGTGGAGCGGCGCGTGAGCATGAGCGACTCGAGCCTCTCGCGCGCGCCGACGTGGAGAGCGCCGGACCAGGCGCGGCGCGGGGGCACGGTGGGGCGGGGCAGCGCGACGAGGAAATAGAGGCGGCCCGGGCGGAGCAGCGCGTCGTGGTCGAGCGGGCGCGCGCGGACGCCGAGCAGCTTGACCTGCTCCGACTCGAGCAGCTGGAAGCCCGGGTGGTCGCGCAGCACCGCGCCCGCGTACGCCGGCGGCTTCACCCTGAAGGCGGTGCCGTCCAGCTGCATCACCTTGGCGCCCTTGCGCCGGCCGCCGATGCTGTTGCCCATTGCCCTGCCGGCTGCTTCCCGGTGGCGGCTGCGGTTTCTCTTGTGTTTCGCCGCCTCCTCTCCACTTCCCTGGTGGTGTGAGGTGAGGCGGGGCGTGGGTGGTTCGGTTCGCGTGGTTCTTCGCGGCGTTTGTGCGTGTGGGGTGTGGGGATTTAAAACGGGCGAGAGAAAAAAGGTAGGGGAAGATTTGGGAGTGAAAGGTTGTGGTGAGTTCACGCGAGTATTGAGCTTGACGTGGACTGCAACTATTCTCTATATTACTCCCTCCGGTCCTTTTTACTCTGCATATTAGGTTTGTCCGAAGTCAATCTCATCCAACTTTGACCAAGTTTGTATAAAAAATTATAGACATTCACATAACAACACCAATATCATTAGATTCATCTTAGAATATATTTTCATATTATATTTATTAGATATTATAGATGCTAATAATTTCCAATGTAAATTTGGTCAAACTTAACAAAGTTTGACTTTCGGCAAATTCAATTTGCAGAGTAAAAAGGACCGGAGGAAGTATTTCCTTGCTTGGGCGTCTACAAAGTTTAGCTAGCCGCCCACCATGGCATAGGACTGTGGAAGAGGAAATGGAAGCGGGGAGGTTAAAGTCGGTTCTAGTGCATGCATGTCTAATTAACAATAAGTGAAGGATGAAAACACGTTTTGACCGTCCAATTAAGCTCGCAGTTCCAGAATCAGAGCAAGAAGTTACTTCAAGCGAAGCAAAACTTTGTAATTGCGATCTTACTACTGTCTGAACACCTTGGTTATTTCGGAGTTGCAAAGGATAGGTTTGCTCCGGCTGCGCGACTCAAGCATGCTGCAGGCGTAAAATTTAAATTAGCTGTGTACTCCGTACTTTGCCTGCAAAACTGACTTGGTACCTAATTTGGTGGGAGGAAATTAACCAGAGACTTTAATTACCACGAGGCGTCTGTGGCACAGCTTCTCCTCTCTCAGCATCAGATCACATCATCCCATTTACCATGCTAGCAAAACGTATCCAGTTCGACCAGTCGCCTGCCTGCCCTGTTATTTCGTGGCGAAGTTTACATGTACAGTTCGCCTTCATTTTAAACCCCTAGACGTAATGTCGAAAAAGAACAAAAAAACTAGACGTTGATCGTGCACCAATAACCAATAACCTCCATTAGTATGAACAAGTGTGTTCGTACGTGGCCTGGTCTCGTCGTTCTCGAAGCTATGGCTAGTTAATGGCGGTCCAGCAACAACACGTGTATCGTACCGCCGGAGTCGCCACGGCGGACGCCCGCATGGTGCGTCCTTCACGGCACATATCGGCAATTAAGGTGTTCCTTTTGGCGCCCGTCACGGCACGGGATCGGATCGAGGAATGTCCAGCGGCGGCAAGGTCAACCGCGCGCATGCATCGTATTAATGCGGCTATAGCTAAGCCGGCGCTCCGCCAGTCCGTTTCGCGGGATCGGGTGCCGGGAGGAGTCCGGTGATCCACGGCACCCGTCGTGTCGCGTTGTGGATGTGCACGCTGCAGACGGACGCGCGCGGCCGCTGTCGCCTGTGGGACACTGTAGGCGAGAGCAAAGCACATGCCCTGCTTGTGTGCATGCATGTTTGAATCGACCTTGTTTTCGTCGTGAGTTTCCGGTCGATCGTTTTCTTGTTAGATGTTCTATAAGTGCGTAATTGGTCAATTATCTATGTTTTTTTTCTCGAATATGCACGAGAATGCATATCATATAATATTATAGAAGAAAAGGCCAAGAATGCCTCCACCATGATTTACAAGGTTTTGTTATTACAAGCTAATCCTCATCACTCATCCACCTCTCTATCCTAGCAAAAAAAGGCATTACATCACCTCTTAATAACCCAGCAGTTGACCAAGAGAAACCCTCAGCGCACATATTTCTTAGTAACTGCTCGACCGAAGGGCGCGCGCCCTCGAAGACAATGGCATTTCTATGCTTCCACAACTCCCACCAAGTAAGCGCGAAGATGGTGCGAAGGTCCTTCGTGCTGACGTTGTTTGAACCACGCTTGTCCACGGCCCACTCCACCAGCGTTCCTTGGGCAGTAGGAATCCAACTTGGTGTCCCCAACGCGACGAAAATCGCTGCCCACACTGTGCGAGCAAAAACACATGTGAGTAGAACATGGTCGATCGTTTCCTCCTCTTGATCACACAAAGGGCATGCATCCTGATGGGGTAGGCCTCTGCATGCTAGCCGATCCGAGGTCCAGGCCACGTGGCAAATAACTGCCCGGACCCTACCGCCAAGTATTATCTATGTTATCTATGTTAAAGATCTGCAATGCAAAGTGAAATATTAGATTACATCGTTACACGTTAATTGCCTCCAAATTTGCGTACTAAAACACTGTATGTGGCAAAGAGCTACGGCGTCAAGTCGTTGTAGTATCAGGTGGAATCCCAAGGATGGCGCCCCCTCTCCTCTCGCTCTCTCCTCTCCTTGAGTGCCGGCGTCCCGCGGCTCCCCTTCATCGGCGTCCCCGCCCCGTGCGGCCCCCCTTCCCCTTCCC